>NW_028234408.1:16330617-16343117 GCF_977035675.1 Penaeus japonicus
GAAACAGGCAGGAATGAGTGATAACATCTGACACAAGAAAAACATACCACTCCTACGGCCGTGACTCAAATAGTGAGAAGCCAACCACCCTGATGATGGTACGGCTCTTGGAGATAGTGATGATAATAGCGTGTGTGAGGTGAGTGGTGAGTAAATTCGGGTTGAGTGGTGAGTAAATTCGGGTTGAGTGGTGAGTTAATTCGAGTTGAGTGGTGAGAAAATTCAGGTTGAGTGGTGAGTAAATTCGAGTTGAGTGGTGAGAAAATTCAGGTTGAGTGGTGAGTTAATTCGGGTTGAGTTTTGAGTAATTTTGGAACAAGATGATGCGTGAGCAGCGTTTTTGAATTCGTTGCAGATGGGTGTGATGAGCCTGTGTGAGTCCCGTACTCTACAATTTTTCTGATAAACCAATTATACAGTGTGACAATCACATTTTGGTTCAAGTTAAATTGCTTTGCCCTACATGATATAAACAAGTTTCTACTTACTTTAGATATTATATAATCGATGTGAACTTCCCAATTTAGTTGTGAATTAATGTGAATCCCTAACAATTTACAATGATCAACAATTGGCAATCTAGAGTGAGTTCAGGGAACACTATGAGTCGCTTAGATGGACATATATGAAGTACTTCGCATTTCATTGGGTTTGGGGTCATTTTGACATATACACAACCTTCTGAAAGTTCATTCAGGAGATTTGGCATTGTGAAGTGAATGGCATCCTTTATATCGACAATCTCAGCAAGAATTAAATCATCGACATATTTAGCCCGAATATCAACATTTCTACACAGTCTGTTAATAATGGCCAAAAAGACGACTGGGCCGAGCCGGGTTCCCTGAGGTACCCCGCACAAGATACTGTCCCAGTCGGAGAGGGCATCCTGGTAGCGCACCCTGTCAGATAAAAAACTTGTGACAAAGGCTAGAAGGTGGAGACGGCACTCTAAAAGGTAGAGTTCTCTGATAGTTACCGTGTGGCCTACAAAGTCGAAAGCCTTTTTAAAATCTATAAGAACAATCTGAGCAATTTTCTTAGGCTTGTCTAAGGCTTTCAGAATGGTATTAATTAAAGATGTCATATAGTGAGTGGGTGACTTTCCCTTTAGATTGCCATATTGTTTCGGATCTAAATTTGGTCTAACATCTTGGAGAACGAGCTGGGCTACAAAACCTTCCAAGATCTTACCGAAATCGGGCGTAGGGGAGAGGGGACGTAGATCACCTAATTCATTAACTGGATCCTTTTTAGCCAATGGGATAATGGTAGAACCTTTCCATCTCCGAGGAAAGATACCATTCTCAATGCTTAAATTGATTACATGCGTGAGGGGCTCACTAATTTCGTATGCAAATTCATGTAGTAGTTTCTTAGGTAACGAGCCAGGTGGTGAAGCTTTGTTTGCTCTCAGGGATAAAAGTGTTTTATACACAGTTATTCTGTTTATTGTTGGTGGCTCGCAGGCCGGTAAAAAATTGTGTCAATCGGGGGTAAATGTGTATAAATATTAGTAAAATGTGACATAACCGTATCACAAATTTCAATATTGGTCAGATGGTTAAGAAAAGGTATTTTGAGGGTTTTCTTTCTGCCTCCTAAGATACTTTTAACGTTCATAGAATATTTAGGGGAGTTGATATCATTATGCTGTATGTGAAATCCTACTTGTCGCTCGGCATTTTTAATTTCACGCTTGACTTGGTGATACAACTCTCTCAGCGACTCATACAGCCCCGGCCGTACGCGCGTCGCCTCGCGTCCGTGAGTCGCAAGATTCTCGCGGGGATCCATGGCTCGTTCTCCGTCCGCATTCCCTGGCGTCGTTCCGGGGAGCAAGCCTCGAATCGCTCCAACAGTGCCCTTTCCATCGTGTCAGCAGCTTCGTCAGTATCCCGCGTCGTTCAGCACGTCCCCCCACTCCTCACGTGTGATCCATTGACCAAACTGGCGTATAGATAAATCCAGGAAGGGTCTGAACGTTCGAACGTTGTATGCGGGCAGGGCGGGGTGGACATAAGGGCGACTTACTACACATAGATGACGGCTCAGTTCTATGGGCGGTTCTGTTTCTCCATTTGTATAAAATTCAGCATCAGTTAAAAGGAGATCTATTGGCAGAGTATCCGTGCGTAGGTGTTGTGACAATACATAGAGGATGCGTTGTTAGATGGTTTACATCGAGGTCATTGCAGTCACCGAGAATTACTAAACGAGTGTCACTATACGTCAATCGCACAGCATCCACAGTGGTGACGAGGTGCTCCAGCAACTCGTCGTGTGAAGATGCACCTGGGGGTGGTACAGGCAACATACTAACAGTTTCTTCAGAAAAGTTTTGCTCAATCACCGCCCATACACATTCTAGATTATCCGGTACACCGATGTTAATGTTTCTTATTGTAAGTTAATTTCTCAAATATAGCACCTCCTCTCGTCTCGCGATCTTTGTGTAGCAACTCCTACCCAGGTAGCACATATAATGGCTTGTTCCTAGAGAACCAGGTCTCACTCACGCCAATAACGTCTGCGTTCAGTGAAAATACTCGTGCGTAAAAGTCTTTTTACACATTCGTAAGACTTTGTGGATTTGTAATGAAAAGCATTGGTGGTGATTTTTTATTGATTTTTCTGGCAATAGGTGGCGTTGTGAGCACTCGCATGAGGGAAAGGGATATGGCACGGGAACGAAAACAGGAAGTTTTCTTCGATACTTGTGTCAAATGATTCGTCTACATTTTCTGCCTGCCCGTCTCCCTCTGCTTTTATATAAGCCTAATGATTTTGCTGTGGAAACAGTCAATGGATTTGGCTTCCCGCACTTGTACCGTAGTTTCTTCAATTCAGCACTTGTGTATCTCATCGTTGCTGTGCTTATCCGTTCGTCTGACGTAAGCTTTCGTTCAGCCATGTCAACACACGCAGCACTAGTCATCACAACACCAGTAAGATTTGTATAGTTTTCACCACATTTCGCTATGGACATTAAGGAAATAGTCATTCTCCAGCCATTTATATTGTAATCAATATCGTAAGGTTGCACACTCAGTTTGAAATGAAGAGCCCGACTTAAACAACAGTATTGCACATAAAACAACGAGGACAAAAGCAAGAAAACAAATGAATATGTCGCAAGCTTTTTCGCTCTATTGCTTCTCCGAGGCAGGCAGGAGCCATTCGTGAAGCAAGTTGACCCTCCCGTGATGCGTGAACGGCCTAGAGGCACGAACTGTCGGTCCTGCTCACTCCCCTGGACAATCAGATCAAGCATACACTGTGGAAGATGAGCAAGACTCCTGCATCTTACGCCGGATCTTTCGCTGGATCTTTCGCTGGATCTTACGCTGGATCTTTCGCTGGATCTTACGCTGGATCTTACGTTTTGGCTATATAGACTTGTAATACAAGGCACCAATGATAAAAAGGATAAATGATAAAAAATAAGAAACATACACACACTTAAATGATACCATGTTATGTTGAAACCCTAAGTGGAAATGAAGATCAGAAATATTAAAAACAACATGTAAATGAATTAAAAGGAACTAAAGTAAAAAAAAAAAGAATAAACAAAAGAAACGGGAATAACAACAATCACTGGAAACCTTAGAAAGCAATAAAATAATCACAACAAATTACAGGAACACTCCGTGACAAACAAGCACTTGTGTTGTCAATTGCTAGAAAAGTGACAAGTTTATACTCATGCAAGGGTAACTTTTGTTTCTCATTTCAGTGAAAATGCCATTACTGAAAATACAAAGTGTACCACACTTAGGTGAATAAGCAAAAATATCTAAAGCCTTCCTTTACCTTATGTCACAGCACGCATCTGAGAGGATGAAAAATTAAAATGTGAAAGAATATATCATCCTTACATAAGATCAGTTCACATCCACAAAATCAAAATTTGACAAATAAATCAAACAATAAATCTAGAATAACGAATTCAAAAAATATATTTCCTTTCGAAAATTAACAATTAAAATGATTATCATTCTGATCAAAGCCGCGTCAAAAATTACTGCAGACACTAGCTTTTAAAGCTTTAACAATGAAAGAGGATTTATAATCAACTACACGAAGAAAACGGAAAATATAGAAAAAGTGTATAACGAAGCATAGACATAAGTGTTCCAAAAGGGGTAACTAAATAAAAGAGAAAAGAGTCATAAAACTTAAGTGAAAACAAGTAAGCGTCAGTCAAACAATGATGAAAATAAAACATGTCATGCCCCACGCAGGGCATTAATGCTGTGGTTTCTCCTTAAGGCGAGGCTTCAAGAATCTCCCCAATATTGTTATAATCATTATCAATATGATCATTATCATCATAATCACCGTCATTTTATTATCATTGTTATTGTGGTTACAACTCATTATGATTATAATATTCTGATATAACTGATGATCATTATCATTATTACTATTAACGTCATTATCGTCATTATTATTGTTGTTGTAACATTATTATTATCATTATAATTATCATAATTTTATCATCAGCATTATAAATATCATTTTCATACATCAACATTATCATCACTATTTTTGTTATTGCCATTATTATTATTAGTAGTAGCATTCCCATTGTTGCAACATAAACATTATCGTCGTTATTGTTATTGATAACATTATTTATACCATTATATGCATTATCATCCTATTGTTATTACTACTATTATTTTTTTCTTGCTGTTGTTGTTGCCATTAACAATAAAACGCGAGAACCACAACAATTTATAATAACAAATGGTTAATATTTCTTAATGATATGTGTCCTATCATCATATTATCAACTATACTACCAAAGATAACAAATAATTCTACATCAATATTCAAAAATTTATTTTCCCATTTATATCACTCACCAAATTCACGCAACACATTACAATAAAAAATAAATACATAAATAAAAAAAAAAAAAAAAAGTTCTTCCATGCATGTCCCCTCAAATCCTAGAAAATAAAACGACACACCACTAACCGCCCCCCCCACCCTCCCCCATTCCCCAAATCCGCAAAAAAAAAAAAAAAAATGAATAAGTAAATAGAGAAGAAGAAAAAAAAAACTAATGTTTTCCCAGTAAAAGCGTGGATATCGTGCGTGGCAGAAACTTATGCCATGTTCTTCTATCAGAGACTGTAAAAACGAGTACATTAAGAGCCCTCTCCGGCGAAATTCAATTTGGTGAAGATTGCGCCTTTCATCAGTGTTTTGTTGGTCAGCCCTCAAAAGAAAAGAAAAAAAAAGCGTGCGTCCATTTTGTTCGTACGTCTTTTGTTTTCCTTCTGTGGCCGTTCTTCTTGTAAAGACATGGAAGGACTTCGCAATGAGACGAATAATGATTCCGGTCAGATTTTGCGTTTGTCTAATAAAAAGGTCATTTATTATGAGCTTTATTGTTGTGGTTGATACTGTTAATATGAGATATTGTTTATGTACATCTATTTTCTTGTTTAAGTGCATATATAAGCTTTAATACTGTGTTCATGATTTCTACAAATAGCTAACAATATGATTAAGTAACTCAGATATATAGTTTTCGCAACCCCCCTCTCTCTATCTATCTGTCTGTCTGTCAATCTATATTTCTACCAATTCTCCTCTTGCCCTCCTACTCTTACCTTGTCTCTCTCTCTCTCTCTCTCTCTCTCTCTCTCTCTCTCTCTCTCTCTCTCTCTCTCTCTCTCTCTCTCTCTCTCTCTCTCTCTCTCTCTCTCTCTCTCTCTCTCTCTCTCTTTCTCTTTATCTTTATCTTTTTCCCACTATCTATCTGTCTGTCAATCTATATTTCTACCAATTCTCCTCTTGGTCTCTTACTCTTTCCTTATCTCTGACTCTCTCTCTCTCTCTCTCTCTCTCTCTCTCTCTCTCTCTCTCTCTCTCTCTCTCTCTCTCTCTCTCCGATAATAGTTATAGCAATGATAGTAACAACACTAGTCAATAACGATGGTATTGATGATAATGATTATTATGATAATGTAGATGATTATTATTATAATGAAAATAATAGTAATGAGGATGATCAAGATAACAGCCATGCTTTAAATAATTATAGTACTAATACTATTAATGGTGATAATGATAATAATAATAGTGATGCTAGCAATATGAATAATGACTGTAATAATGATTAATATACTAATAATAACAAAAGTAGCAATGAGGATAATAATTATGTTGATGATGCTGATGTTGATGAAGAAGATAAGGTTGTGGTGACGATGATTATGATGATGATGATGATATGATGATGATAAGGAGGAGGAAGAGAAGGAAAATGATAACAGTAACAGTAAAAGGGATAATGATAATATTATAATGAATAAGTTAATGGATAGATACCAGATAAAATGTTTATTTACAAATTCTGAAACATGGCCAAGAGGTTTGTCTTCAAAGAGAGAAAAAGTCTAAATAAATAACAGCTCTCCCTAGCACAGCCTCTTGAAAGGACGTGTCTATTATATCAATGGTCTCTTATATCTCATATGCTTTAAAACAAGGAGATGACGGAAAATGTGTGATATTACGATATATTTAGAAACGAGGTTGACTTTTTTATTGGTTGGTTTATGATAGGTGAAACACGCTTCAGAATAAACTGGAGACCAATTATTTTTGCCAAAGAGTAAGTGTAAAGCTTTGGAATAAATTAATTTGTAAAAAAAAAATAAAAAAATGAAAGTCATTGGTTATAAAACTCGAATATATTGTTACTATGGTTACTATAATAGGATGTTTTTTTTGTTTGTTTGTTTGTTTGTTTTTTTATTGTCCATTGAAAATGACGTGGTTTAGCAATATATCCATATGTATCAACTGTGCATTTCTGCCTCGTGACTGCCTAAATATCAACATGTTTAATAATTGTGATAAATGTTCAATCTTTTAATCAAGTAATCTATTTGATATAGATATACAAAGAATCATAACATAATTGTCTATGAATTCGGACCAGTGAGATATGCACTGATATTATGCAATGCCATTACAAGCTTATACTAAACACTCATTTCAAGTATATAAAGAGAAATCTTATTGCAAAAAATAAAGATATCCAAATGATATACTGTATGTGAGCTAAATGGGTAGTATTCGGAATAACATCAAAATACCGCAAACGTAAGGCTGCATTACAGCTTCAGCACAGTGATTGTTATACCAGACAGTCAATGATGATCAGATGCACGGCATTTTGAATGTTACCCATGTAATTTAATAGTTTGGATATTTTTTTACAAATAAGTAACAGTATTAAACACAATGAACATCCCAATTAAGGTTACAAGATCAGCAGTTCAGTATCGATAAATCCAAACACCAAACTTCAGAGAAAACACTCATGATAATGATAAAGAAGGGTCGTGAGGTAAACAGTCTGTGTCTTCAATGCATCTAGCGAAACATCATCTCATGAGTCATTATATGAACAATGAAATCCCGCAGTGTCCAAGATAAGAAGATGGATATGGAAGATTCCTCAAAAAGAATAAGAGTTCCAAAGGTGAAACAGATCCCTGACTCTTGATATGAATAGTGGAGAACTTTGGTTACTGTTCATCTAATCAAGCTTGATGAGCTTATCGGTGCGAATGGCCTTCTCGAAAGGATAGGTTTAAGGGATCAAGTTGCCCTTTATCATCCTGACCTTTATCGGGAGAGAAGGTGTAATTACTGATCACCAGAGAGAGAGAGAGAGTTGAGAAAACTAGAGGAATAGAGGAATAAATGACGCATGGCGTAGTTACAAGACTGACTGCAAGAGTGGATTACTGGTGAAAGGAAACTTGGTCACAGAACAAAAGACTGAAATGGTTTTCACTGATATCATGATCCAGAGAACGAAAAAAAAAATATGACCCTTATCATTTCACTCTAATCAAATAGAGATTTACTTTAACTCACTAAGATTATCCGCTTCTGTTATGAATAAAAACACCTGTCATCTACCTCTTCTCTCGCCCTCCTCTCATCCCCAGCAGTGTTGCCAGAAATGTTTGCTGACAGCACACTCTTAGCTCCGGAGCGATTACGTCTGAATATTCTATTAGAGCTGCACTTCTGAGTTTTAATTAAAAACGACAAAATGAATCTTTGTTAGAAATCCTATCTATCATGATTAAGTAATATAACTAGCCTTACACACACACACACACACACACACACACACACACACACACACACACACACACACACACACACACACACACACACACACACACACACACACACACACACACACACACACACACACAAGAAAGGACAATAACTACAGACACGTATCCCCAACATCAACAGCATCGTCGGTAGCTTATATACATGACACAATTCTCCCTTAAAAAAAAAAGAAGATAATCCAATACACTACTTCCCTTCTTCTCCCTTTCTCGAGCGAGACATAATTCAATCGTGGACTCTTGGCATATACACTAGAGAGAAGAAAACTCCATTTGGCAAACTCCCACCTCTGCACGGAGACAAGTAACCTCCTCCTTAAGTGTGTGGATGGTTTACATACTAAAGCAATAGTAAGCGGGGTATCTTTCTCTTTCTTCTAGCTAAAGGATTAACGGCGAAGAGGGAGAGGAGATGAGAGGGAGATAAAGAGAGCCTTTGTCGTCAGGAAAACGAATTAAAATCGATTATGGAGGCAAGTAAGAGAGATGGGGAGTCAGATACTCTGCTGTGCTGTGAAGGGACAGGGGAGGTTTGCAGATATGGCCAACGGAACTGGTGTTCATTTGAATACCGAGCAAACGCACACACTTATATATACACAATATATACGTGCTTGTATGCGGATGATATATATGAGTGTGTGAGTGTGAGAACGTGTATGTATCATCTATATATTACGTTATGTCTTATCGAAAATCTAATCAGTTTCACTCTTGTAGATATGTGTCAAGTGGAGAGCTAGCCAGGTGCCTTGTAAGAAAGCATCCTGCTCTCAAAAGGCTCATCCAAACTTACCCATGTTTTGTGGCAAATTGTATTGTTATTTGGGGAAGGTTAGATAAAGGATCTGAATCTGAATCTAAATCTGTCCAGTCTTCCCATTCCTCCCTCCCTCTCTTTCCATTCCTTCCCTCCTCCTCCTTCCCTTCCCTCACAAGGCTTCTCCCTATTCGCCCCTTCCAGTCCCTCCCTCCCAATCTTCCCCTCCCTTCCCCCTCCCCATCTCCCCCCCACCTCACTACGAGACAAGGGGGGGGATGGTTGTTGGTGGTTAAGTCAACACGAAAGACGATATCACGAGTCCAAGTTCGTATTGACAGGAAGGGGGGAAGAAAATGTACCCGAATGCTATCTAAATCTTGACGAGGAGAGTCTAGAGTTTGCAAGAAATGACGGGAGTGACTGAGTCTGGAGGGAGTGACTGAGTCTGGAAGGAGTTCTTGAGGGAGTGACTGAGTCTGGAGGGAGTGACTGAGTCTGGAAGGAGTTCTTGAGGGAGAGACTGAGTCTGGAGGGAGTGACTGAGTCTGGAAGGAGTTCTTGAGGGAGTGACTGAGTCTGGAGGGAGTGACTGAGTCTGGAGGGAGTTCTTGAGGGAGTGACTGAGTCTGGAGGGAGTTCTTGAGGGAGTGACTGAGTCTGGAAGGAGTTCTTTAGGGGGTGACTGAGTCTGGAGGGAGTTCTTTAGGGAGTGACTGAGTCTGGAGGGAGTGACTGAGTCTGGAAGGAGTTCTTGAGGGAGTGACTGAGTCTGGAAGGAGTTCTCGAGGGAGTGACTGAGTCTGGAGGGAGTGACTGAGTCTGGAAGGAGTTCTTGAGGGAGTGACTGAGTCTGGAGGGAGTTCTTGAGGGAGTGACTGAGTCTGGAGGGAGTTCTCGAGGGAGTGACTGGGTCTGGAGGGAGTGACTGAGTCTGGAGGGAGTTCTCGAGGGAGTGACTGGGTCTGGAGGGAGTTCTCGAGGGAGTGACTGGGTCTGGAGGGAGTGACTGAGTCTGGAGGGAGTTCTCGAGGGCGTGACTGGGTCTGGAGGGAGTGGAGGGAGTGAGGGAGTCTGAGTGTTGAGGGACTGAGTCTGGGGGTTCTTGAGGGAGTGACTGGGTCTGGAGGGAGTGACTGAGTCTGAGGAGTGGAGGGAGTGACTGGAGTCTGGAGGGAGTTCTCGAGGAGTGACTGGGTCTGAGGGAGTGACTGAGTCTGAGGGAGTTCTCGAGGGGTGACTGGGTCTGAGGGAGTGACTGAGTCTGGAGGAGTTCTCGAGGGACTGGTCTGAGGGCGTTCGAGGAGGATGAGTCTGGAGGGAGTTCTTGAGGGAGAGACTGAGTCTGGAGGGAGTGACTGAGTCTGGAGGGAGTTCTTGAGGGAGTGACTGAGTCTGGAGGGAGTTCTCGAGGGACTGACTGGGTCTGGAGGGAGTTCTTGAGGGAGTGACTGAGTCTGGAGGGAGTTCTTGAGGGAGTGACTGAGTCTGGAGGGAGTTCTCGAGGGAGTGACTGAGTCTGGAGGGAGTTCTCGAGGGAGTGACTGAGTCTGGAGGGAGTGACTGAGTCTGGAAGGAGTTCTCGAGGGAGTGACTGAGTCTGGAGGGAGTTCTCGAGGGAGTGACTGAGTCTGGAGGGAGTTCTCGAGGGAGTGACTGGGTCTGGAGGGAGTGACTGAGTCTGGAGGGAGTTCTCGAGGGAGTGACTGAGTCTGGAGGGAGTGACTGAGTCTGGAAGGAGTTCTTGAGGGAGAGACTGAGTCTGGAGGGAGTGACTGAGGGAGTGACTGAGTCTGGAGGGAGTTCTTGAGGGAGAGACTGAGTCTGGAGGGAGTGACTGAGTCTGGAAGGAGTTCTTGAGGGAGTGACTGAGTCTGGAAGGAGTTCTCGAGGGAGTGACTGAGTCTGGAAGGAGTTCTTGAGGGAGTGACTGAGTCTGGAGGGAGTGACTGAGTCTGGAAGGAGTGACTGGGTCTGAGGGAGGTCTGGAGGGAGTGACTGAGTTCTGAGGGAGTGACTGAGTCTGAGGGAGGTGACTGAGGGGAGTTCTCGAGGGAGTGACTGGGTCTGGAGGGAGTGACTGAGTCTGGAGGGAGTTCTCGAGGGAGTGACTGGGTCTGGAGGGAGTTCTCGAGGGGGGAGGGGGTTCTGGAGGGAGTGACTGAGTCTGGAGGGAGTTCTCGAGGGCGTGACTGGGTCTGGAGGGAGTGACTGAGTCTGGAGGGAGTTCTCGAGGGAGTGACTGGGTCTGGAGGGAGTGACTGAGTCTGGAGGGAGTTCTCGAGGGCGTGACTGGGTCTGGAGGGAGTGACTGAGGGAGTTCTCGAGGGAGTGACTGGGTCTGGAGGGAGTGACTGAGTCTGGAGGGAGTTCTCGAGGGAGTGACTGGGTCTGGAGGGAGTTCTTGAGGGAGTGACTGAGTCTGGAGGGAGTTCTTGAGGGAGTGACTGAGTCTGGAGGGAGTTCTCGAGGGAGTGACTGGGTCTGGAGGGAGTGACTGAGTCTGGAGAGTTCTGAGGAGTGACTGAGTCTGGAGGGAGTTGTGGAGGGAGTGACTGGGTCTGGAGGAGTTCTGGGGAGTGAGTCTGGAGGGAGTTCTCGAGGGAGTGGAGTCTGAGGGAGTTCTCGAGGGAGTGACTGAGTCTGGAGGGAGTGACTGGTCTGGAGGAGTTCTCGAGGGAGGTCGGAGGGAGTGAGTTCTGAGGGAGTTCTGAGGGACTGAGTTCTCGAGGGAGTGACTGGGTCTGGAGGGAGTTCTCGAGGGAGTGACTGGGTCTGGAGGGAGTGACTGAGTCTGGAGGGAGTTCTCGAGGGCGTGACTGGGTCTGGAGGGAGTGACTGAGTCTGGAGGGAGTTCTCGAGGGAGTGACTGAGTCTGGAGGGAGTTCTCGAGGGAGTGACTGGGTCTGGAGGGAGTTCTCGAGGGAGTGACTGGGTCTGGAGGGAGTGACTGAGTCTGGAGGGAGTTCTCGAGGGCGTGACTGGGTCTGGAGGGAGTGACTGAGTCTGGAGGGAGTTCTCGAGGGAGTGACTGGGTCTGGCGGGAGTGACTGAGTCTGGAGGGAGTTCTCGAGGGCGTGACTGGGTCTGGAGGGAGTGACTGGGTCTGGAGGGAGTTCTCGAGGGAGTGACTGAGTCTGGAGGGAGTTCTTGAGGGAGTGACTGGGTCTGGAGGGAGTGACTGAGTCTGGAGGGAGTTCTCGAGGGCGTGACTGGGTCTGGAGGGAGTGACTGGGTCTGGAGGGAGTTCTTGAGGGAGTGACTGAGTCTGGAGGGAGTTCTTGAGGGAGTGACTGAGTCTGGAGGGAGTTCTCGAGGGAGTGACTGGGTCTGGAGGGAGTGACTGTGTCTGGAGGGAGTTCTTGAGGGAGTGACTGAGTCTGGAGGGAGTTCTCGAGGGAGTGATTAAGTTTGGAGGAAGTGGCGAAGGGAGTTTGAAGGGAGTTCCGAGGGAGCGGAATTTGTAGCAATGATAGTGCGGAAGGATAGGGTGGATAGGGTGAGGGATGGCCAGGAGAATCATAGGGAGAGAGGTAGGATATATGAGGAGAGGG
>NW_028234408.1:16363117-16365617 GCF_977035675.1 Penaeus japonicus
TCTATAAAAGTACATGTCCCTATGGGTATATTTAATAGGGCCATATATTTATATTTTACTTGTATCCTTGAGTTTGAGTATATATCGGTGTTTCTACTTAAGGTCTGTAATTGCTTTCACACCAAATGTGTTAT
Organism: Penaeus japonicus; assembly: GCF_977035675.1. Lineage (NCBI taxonomy): Eukaryota > Metazoa > Arthropoda > Malacostraca > Decapoda > Penaeidae > Penaeus > Penaeus japonicus. The sequence goes on from NW_028234408.1 coordinate 16,363,252, forward strand.
TCGTGTAAAATACTATTTTCGTTAACAGAGGGTAAATTAAGTTCCGCTCCTTGAAAATCCTCCTTATTTTAGGAGCACCGAGAAAGATCTTCATAACCTCATTCTGTAGAACTTTTAGACTGGCTGATCCTGATCCCTTAATTAATGAAAGGTGTAAGGAATGACTGATCGTATGTATGGCAGATAGAAAAAAATAGTAATGTTGACATTGATACCATGTTCTCTGCCAACAAGGGCCATGAGTAGGTTCACTTGTTCTTAGAGTCACCCTAAGGTCAAGCCACACTTCGTTTTCTTGCTGAGAGAATGTGTTGCAATCTCTCTTCGGACGACGATTCCATGAAAACGTCATTAGCGTAATTAATAATGGTGTAAATAGCTTCAAATGGTCTATCGACTAATAATCAACGTGTTGTGACATTGAATAATTGGGAACTAAGTACTCCCTCTTGAGGTGTACCAAAATCTTTTGAACATTAGCAAATCCGTTCCAAGGGTACATTTAAATCCAAGTTCAGAGCTTTCCTTGAGTACCAAAGTTGCTCAGGGATGACGTCAAATGGGGTAGATAGTGAAATGTGAGTGTGTGTTACCGTAGACTTAAATTAAGAGCAATTCCCGGATACAATAAGAACTCTTGACTTCCTTGAAATGAACATAAGTAGATCAGTTGGAAACGTACACCTAAGTCTAAGTTCTCCTAGAGTACCAAAGTTAGCCAGTTAATCATGGATGACGTCTAAAGGTGTTAGTTTTGTTTACTTCTTTATTTACCACCCTGGGTAACTGCACATGCTTTGGTACGTTGATGCATGATCACGACAGTATATTCTAATGTTATATTACAAATTTAGGGTTTAACATGATTAGATCATCTGGTATATCGATTCATTTACCACCTATGCAATCTGCTCAGCGTGAATATGCAGTATTGCACTCGATATATGGGCATGATACATTTCGAATTTAGGATATAGTGTTTATCCTCTGATATGGAATAGATATATAGCTGAGCAACGGCAGGATATCCTGGCGAATGAAGACGTCACAGGTAAGATGGTTAAGGGTTCCATCGTTGTACTTATCTTGGGTGTCCTGGGTAGCGAGTATGACGTCACCTTTGCCGCGAACGGGCGAGGGAAGATACGTGGTCTGACCTCGGAAGTTTGTGTCAAACTTCAGTAAAGCCTTTTTCGCCACTGTAACCATTTTCTTATTAACTTATTGCTTGATCATTTTCTTGGCTCACACTAATGGATGTATTATCATGCATGGTTTAAGTGAGAACTCCCTGCTTGAAGCTTCCAGGGCTAGGCGACGCCTTTACAAGTAATTAGCAGGGGAGGGCAGCACCACTAACGGCCAATCATATACACATTAACGGCTTTTCGTAAGCACTTTTTGTCAATGGACGCTGGTACACGCTCTCTTGTTAAAATCAGGACACAAAGTGAAATATATGCTTGCAGAATCAGGTGAGTGTGCTAAAAGTAAGCCTGGAGGAGCGGGGTACTTCACACACAGCTTAATTATCTAAAGGTCCTTGAGGGAAACACAGTCATGAGGAATCTCTATCTACATAGCAGAGTCCTGCCGTCTTATCCCTACGATACCGACGTATGGACTGTCTCAAGGGGTATATAGTGAAACATTACCATAGACTTTTGTGCGTTTCCTGAATATACTAAGAGTACTTGATTCCCTTGAAGAGAACATTTGGCTGATCAGTTCGAAATTTGCATTTCAATTTACATTAAGAATACCAAAAGTAGTCAGTTGCTCAAGGATGACTTTTAAAGGTATAGTTTAGTTTAGTCATTGATTTGCCATCCTGGGTAATTGCACAGGTGTGGGCAAGCTTATCTACATTCAATTCATGGTCATAACAACATATAGTAGTATCCCATAATAAATTTAGGTTTTAACAAGGTTATAACATCTAGCATATCGATTAAAAAAATATATAATCACAAGGCTTTTCATTGATTAATTTCCAACCAAGCAATCTGCTCTGGTGTGAAATGTTGCATTTGAAATAGGGTCATAAAATAATGTTACAGTCTAAATTTGGTATAACTTATAAGTATATCTTCTGGTACATTGGGTGGTCTGAAAGGCTGTATTACATAGCACTCTGAGATGTGATGTATAAGCGTTTGCTTGTATAGTGAAACCTGAGTAGGCGTTACCGTAGACTTTAATACTGTTCCTGGATATATATTAAGTACTGTGCCTGATACGATGCAATAGGAAATTTTTCAGTTCAGATTTTTTACGACATGCAAAATATAATTATATCCCAGATTAATATTTTACCTCAGAAGGAATTATCTTTCAGTTATTCGTATCAGTTTCTAGCCGACTGA
>NW_028234408.1:16373117-16378117 GCF_977035675.1 Penaeus japonicus
TGTTTTTTTAATGTGTTGTGCCCCCCCCCCCCCCTCTCTCTCTCTCTCTCTCTCTCCCTCTCTCTCCCCTCTCTCTCTCTCCTTTCTCTCCCCCCCCTCTCTCTCTCTCCAACTCCCTTTCCTCCTTCTCCTCTTTTTCCCTCTCCTCCCTCTCCCTCTCCTTCTTCTTCATCCCTTTCCTCTCCCCCTCCCCCTCCTCCTCTCTCTCTCTCACTCACTCACTTACTCTCTCTCTCTCTCTCTCTCTCTCTCTCTCTCTCTCTCTCTCTCTCTCTCTCTCTCTCTCTCTCTCTCTCTCTCTCTCTCTCCTTCTCTCTTTATTTCTCTCTCTTACTCTCTCTCTCTCTCTCACTGGAATGTTTTAGATGGTAGTCATGGAGACGAATATATTAAGTATACGGAAAGATTCATAGTTATTTTCAATTATTTTGTCATATAGATTTATAGTGATAGAAATTATTCAAACATATGGTACGTTTACAGCCTAGGAATAACATTTAATAGATAGCATACCCGAAACTAAGTGTCCTCTTCAATTTCTTAGGGTCCACTTTCTTCAGAACTGTGTTGCGTTTATAAAGTATTCATCCGCCCCAAATTAGTGTACTTGTTATGTGCTTTAAAAGAGTGAAAATCATCCCAGTCCTATGAAAATTACAATAGCACTCCTGTACTCAGGACCTGTTAATACTCTGACTGCTACCATTAAGCTATTGATTCTCGTAATTATTACAGTTATGCGTGTGAAAAATTTATAGGATTTTCTTTAATATTCATACATAGATATAGTATAGAATATAGATATGCATTACGCATATATACAAAATTCCCTAGATATTATATACCGGTGAATTTTGAGGAAGAAGTTGTTTAATACAATGCATTACTTTTTTCCATATTTCAAGGATATTTATTAGCAATCAATACGAGTAGTTCATGAACCGGAACACCAGCTTATTAATGGGGCCTAATCCCTAATTGATATGTTGACCACTTGTTCGATTGCTGGACTAGTCCGGCTTGTTTGAGTAAGATATTTTAGGATATAATTTGTAACCATATGTGTAATGACATGTAATTTGCATTATCAAATCTGTCCATCCTACATTGATTTCCATCCACCTACTATTCAGTGTGTGTATGTGTAGACAATAGCCTTATTATCCTATTGAATTTCAAAAGTGAATGTCTGATAACAATGCTAATTGGCATATAGATGGCAGGTCATAAGAATGTCTAAAGCTCTTCATTAGAGATAATGATGTCTCCATACTATAAGGTGCTTCCCAAAATATACTCTCTCTCTCTCTCTCTCTCTCTCTCTCTCTCTCTCTCTCTCTCTCTCTCTCTCTCTCTCTCTCTCTCTCTCTCTCTCTCTCTCTCTCTCTCTCTCTCTGTGTGTGTGTGTGTGTGTGTGTTATCATTAGTAGTAGTACTAGCATTATCTTGTTGAAAGATACATATTATTGTCATTATTATTTGAATTAGTATTAGTATTAGAAGTATTGTTTTATTATCATGTTATATTTTTTCATAATTTCATTTTTCTATCACTCAAATTAAAAGAGTATTTTTTGTCATTAAGATTACAGATAATTGGATGAAACAACATTTTTTTTAACATTTCAATAGGTTATAAATAAGATAAAGAATTATTACTTTTAAATGAAAATAAAAACAACTCTCCGTATGGTAAATTGGTATCAGCAATACTGATGTATTTTCATTGTTGTTTTACAACCGATGGATTCTCTACCATCTCAAAAAAAAAAAAAAAAAAAAAAAAAAAAAAAAAAAAATCTTACCATTTCGAAGTTATCGATAGGATTCTCATGGATTTTTTTTTCTACTTATTGTCCAAACGTCCGTGTTGTGTGAAAGGTAAATCATTTCTAAGCAGTCTTTTCTAAAATGTGATTTCCAACTTCAAGTAAGCATGGCACTGGTGGGCAGCGGTAACCTTTTAGCTTGACTGCCGATATTTCCGTCCGATTTACATTGTACTGACAGGAGGTGGCTGTGTTGAAATGATAAAAAAATGAAAGTCAGAGATTCTGTAATTAAAATGTCAATAATCCTCTAATCTTTAATTTGGGAATCACGGGTCGATTTTATAAATATTCTCTGGTGTGTATAGTTATGTGTGTGTGTGTGTGTGTGTGTGTGTGTGTGTGTTTGAGAGAGAGAGTGAGTGTGTGTGTTTGAGAGAGAGAGTGAGTGTGTGTGTTTGAGAGAGAGAGTAAGTGTGTTTATGAGGAAAACCTAATATCAAAACCGTCAAAGCAGTTTTATGAAACTCGGAATGAACCTATTCCACAGCGGTGAAATGACATGTTCTTTGAAAATCGCCACTGGAATAATGGTCAATTTATGGTTTGGCTTAGCTTATTGTTGCCTCATGATACAGTGAAATACAAAGCAATTAACTCAGTGTGTGATTAATTTCGACGAATACAATATAGAGTATTTAAGATATAGTTATTTTTATCAATACATTCCTGTATTATTGCTAACATTTAAATATTGTTATTATCATTATTAGCATTGTTGTTGTTACTGTTATTCTTGTTTTTGTTTTCTTATATCATGATTATGATCATCAGTATCATTTACATAACTATAATTGTAATTATTATCAATTTAATTGTGATTATTACAAAAATGGTAACAATAGTAATGATAATGATAATCATAGGTCTGATTATGGTAAAGATGATGATGATAATGAAGATAATGATGTTAATTATGATTACAATAATATTAGTGATGATAATGATAACAAGAGTAATAATTATAGAAATAACGATATTAGAAATGGTAGTAAAAATAATAATGATAATGATAATACCATCAACAACTATAATTAAGATTGCATTAATAGTGATATAAATTAACGAATGCCAGCGACATGTCGTTTTCATCTGCTTCCTTTCCACTGCAAATTCTCAAGCCTTGGAGTCAACTATCAATTATTTTTTTAAAAGTTTTCCCGTTGAAATTAATCACTCTTTCATTGTGAATCTTTATTAAATATGTGAGCGTGTGTGTGTGTGTGTGTGTGAGTGTGTGTATGTGTGTGTTTGTGTGTGTGTGTGTGTGTATGTGTGTGTTTGTGTGTGTGTGTGAATGTGTGTGTGTGTGTGTGTGTGATCAACTGACTGAAATAAATCATTCTGGTTATGCTGACAGATGCTAAGTTTCTCGATTTTTTTTTTCATGCTTCATCATTATTGGATGTCAAATTACACTAGACTCTAATATACTAGTCATCACAGTCAACCGGCTTGCGCTCTCTCTCTCTCTCTCTCTCTCTGTCAATCTATCTGCATCTCTCTCTTGATATTGATAATGACAATTCGTAATACGAAATTTCCTTTCTTCTTACTTTTCAAACATTATATGAATATTTTCATCATTATTTCATTATTACTTTTTTCACGTTTTGTCATTGCGATATAGTTTATACAAATATAAATTTCTGCATTTGCTATCTCGTATATCTGTAGTTTTAAGATAAAACAACTTTTTGAAGTGGACATATATTAAACCTGGCACATCTTATCAATAAACCTTTCCGCAAACCGTATATATATATATATATATATATATATATATATATATATATATATATATATATATATATATATATATATACAAATATATTATACATGTGGGTATATATATAAATGTATATATGCTATAATATACGTGTGTGTGTCTACGAGTGTGTGTTTATATATATATATATATTATATATATATATATATATATATATATATATATATATATATATATATATATACATGTGTGTGTGTGTGTTTTATATATATGTATATACATATAAATATATATATGTATATATATATATATATATATATATATATATATGTATATATATATATATATATATATATATACATATATATATATATATATATATATATATATATATATATATATATATGTGTGTGTGTGTGTGTGTGTGTGTGTGTGTGTGTGTGTGTGTGCGAGTGTGTGTGTGTGTGTGTGTGTGCGGGCGTGTGTGTGTGTGTGTGTAAATATATAATATATATATATATATATATATAATATATATATATATATATATATATATATATAAGTACACAGATATATATGAGAAAGAGTATTGTTTAGCTAAACAATGCCTCCACTACAACCACCCTGTTTACCATGTAAACCATCAACCACCCATTCCTTTTGGTCAGTATCTGTTATTTGCTATACTACCTTTTTCTGTGGTCCTTTGATGATTTTCCTTTTTTTTTTTTTTTTTTATCAATTGCAATTGCACAATGAAGTCCTTCTCAGTCGTGTCTCCTCTTCATTATAAGAACTTGTTTCCCACAGGACTCATATATAACTCATTATATATATATATGTATATTTATATATGTGTGTGTGTATTTATACATATATATGTACATATATATACTTATTTATATATAATATATATATAATATGTATATATGTATATATATGTATATATATACATATATACATACTTATATGCGCACAGACACATACACAGACACACACCCACACGCGCGCGCGCGCGACACACCACACACTGGCGCTATATTTACAAAATAAAAATGCTTTTTCTACATTTTGTATATTTATTTGTATACCCAGAATTTTTTCTATCTTTTACATATGAATTATTCAGGTGATAACACTAATGCAAAGATTTACTTGCAAAACAGTAGGACGACTGCAAATAGGAATACTAGTCCTGTTGTCTCTTCCTCTTTTTCTTGCAACCGTTTTGTCCTTTCATTAGATCCCTTACTCATTTATATCTTGCGACTGAAAATAGAACTCCTTACAATAGAACTCTCGAGTTTTTGAACGTGGCAGTCCTTTTCGCAAGAGTTAAAGAAGAAAATGGAAAAATCACTTGGCTTTGTGACGTCCAAACTTGCGTCAAAGAGCTCTTTGGAAATCCGAGTCAATAACTATTTGGCTGTAGTGGCGCTAAC
>NW_028234408.1:16388117-16390617 GCF_977035675.1 Penaeus japonicus
TGCAAAGGATGAAATAGAATTCATATATTTGAGGTTCAAACTTGGATCAAAGAGTTTGTTAAATCCAGGAGTAAGTGGCTATTTGGCTTTAACGACCCCAAGCATATCATTACGAGCAGTCCCTCCCCTCCACCCTCTCTCTCTCTATCTATCTATCTATCTATCTCTTCTGCCTCTCTCTCTTTCTCTCCCTTTCTTTCTCTCTCTATTAATCTCTCTCTATCTACCTCTCTCTCTCTCTCTCTCTCTCTCTCTCTCTCTCTCTCTCTCTCTCTCTCTCTCTCTCTCTCTCTCTCTCTCTCTCTCTCTCTCTCTCTCTCTCTCTCTCTCTCTCCCTCTCTCTCTACACACACACCCACATATTGGATTTACCTATGCCTCCACAGTTCACGAATAACATTGAAATAAAACAAGAAAGACAAATGGTTTATGAACAAATTCTTCCAGTTATATTTGATTTGAAATGGTATGTGAAAACGCAAAAAGGATAGCTAATTTAGAGCCTTTTTCTGATAAACTGATCCCAAATATGATTCCTAATGCCCAAGCCTTTGATCATATATTCCAGAAGATTTGCACTTTCAAAGGTTCACGTTAAGGGATTCTGATTGAAAATAGGAAAGGTTCTTAACAACTGGTTTTAATTTAACTACAAAGGATTCACAATAAGTATTTTCAGCAAGTTAGCACAAAATTTTCTTCAAACGAGATATCAGTGATAACTTATTACAGGAATACGTTAAAGTTAAGATTAAAACTAATTACAGCATATTAATCGTGAGATCTGGTCGGATATTTCTATTAAGCTTTGATGTGGACAGGACAATGAGTAATGTGCTCGTAACCCACTTTAGTAATTTGATTATTATGTTAGAAACGAAAATGAACATCAGTCTAATGAAAACATGATGCATGATTATATGTATAGGTCACAACATTTCACCATGTATTATATGATTTATTAAAAGCAAGTATTTTGTATATTCGGTTACTTGTTGAAATAAACGAATGAATATAAGCACATACTGGTATGAATATGTACACATAAATAGATAGTTATACGAGACAGAGACAGATACAGAGATTCTTTTCCCAAATAAACATCACAAAGAAATCATATCGCACCTGGTTGGGGGCGCTTTTCCATAACAATATACAAAAATATTTGAATTGTCAGATCTAAATCTCCTTTACATGCTAGTCACCGGTTCCCGAACTTTCCAGCGGGCCAGCGTCACGAGCAACTGTTTACTTGCCACTAAACATGCCACTACTTAAAGGCTACGATACCTTCACGTAATGTTTGATCATACGGTGCATTAGCAGAAGCAAAAGGTACAGCCCGGCTTCAGAGCGACTCTTACAATATACGAGAGAGAGAAGAAAAGTCTGTGGCCCTGTGTTCAGTCCCGATACAGACTTACTCAGGTTAGCATTACACGTGTCTTAGAAATTTCTCTTTAATCAAAGGCAAAGACTTCATAAAGATCTCTCGTCAAAGGACGCTTTAGAGTCTCGAGTCAGAGAACAAAATCACGTTTGTTCTGTTCCCATGTGTGTGTGTGTGCTTGTGTGTGTGTGTGTCTGTGAATACGTTTGCGTGTGCCTTAGTGTGCACGAACACAAATACATATACAAATAGATATGCATATATATTTGCATGAACACACACACACACACACACACACACACACACACACACACACACACACACACACACACACACACATACACACACACATACATGTGTATATATACAGTGTATATATATAAATATATATATATACATTTATATATACAATTATATATATATATACATATATATACATATTCATGCATATGTACATACATACATTGTGTGTGTTTTTGTGCACATGTGTATATATACATGTATATATATATATATATATATATATATATATATATATATATATATATATATATATATATATATATATATGTATGTATATATATATATATATATGTATGTATGTATGCATGTATGTATCATATATATATGTATATGAATCACAAAAAAAAACAGTAAAGTGCACATAACAGAAATAATAACACTGCCACTAAATGAAAGGAAAAACTTGCGACGTTTCGAACTTTTTCATGAAAGTTCCTCTTCAGGCGAAAGCAATCCAAAAAATTAATCGAGGAAGTAAATTTAGACAAGAATATATCTAGAAGAGATGACTGCAGGAACAAGGGCTGAATCAGGTCACAGAAGGATGTTTAAGGTCAATTAATCTAGGGAAAGCTTTTCCCACTAAAAAGGAGGTAAGATCATGCAACCCCCATTGACCAGCACTCAAATCAATATTGGAAATCTTTTTAATTAAAAGATATTCAAGCATCTTTCTTTCATAGGCATTAGGCGATTTGTGAATTAATTGAACATTATTCCAATTTAGTTGATGATCGGCATCACGCATGTGAATAAAACAAGCTCGTTTTATTCACATGCGTGACCTTCTGTGACCTGATTCAGCCC
>NW_028234408.1:16408117-16413117 GCF_977035675.1 Penaeus japonicus
TGGTGAGTGTGTTGATTTTGGTGTGATTTTTTTTGTGCTGTTTTGAGTGTGTTGTGAAATTGTGAGTGTGTTGAGTTTTGTGGGTGGTTGTGTGGTTTATTGTGTGGGATGTGTGAGAGGTGGGTGGGTGAGTGGTTGTGTGTGTGTGGTTGGTGTGGTGGGTGGAGGATGTGTGTGAGAGAGGGTGGGTGGATGGGTGGATGGGTGGAGTGAGTGGATGTGTGTGTGTGTGGATGGGTGGGTGGATGGATGTGTGTGTGTGTGGATGTGTGTGTGGATGGGTGGGTGAGTGGATGTGTGTGTGTGGATGGGTGGGTGGGTGGATGTGTGTGTGTGTGGATGGGTGGGTGGATGGGTGGATGGGTGGGTGGGTGGATGTGTGTGTGTGGATGGGTGGGTGGGTGGGTGGATGTGTGTGTGTGTGTGGATGGGTGGGTGGGTGGATGTGTGTGTGTGTGTGGATGGGTGGGTGGGTGGATGTGTGTGTGTGTGTGTGTGTGTGTGGCTAGGTGAATGAGTGTGTGTTCGTACCGAATCGCGATCATGCGTGTGCGTGCATGTCCACCAGGAATAAGAAAAATCGGCATTCACTCGCAGTGTTATGACCCTCACTCTCAGCCCAATGATCCGAGAGCACGCGTGATTGACCTGCCAGATACCACTCTCTACGAATTCTGGCCTTCATCCAAGATTCCTTTTGTTAACGCTAATTAACTTTCTCTATCGTAAGATGTTTTCCGAGGTTCACCCAAAGCCGAAATTAAAGGCTTCCAATGCTGTTATCGTCGTCGTCGAGCTGAAAATATGTTTGCTTCCTATTGCAATCTGATCATTTATATCAAAATCTTAATTTGAGTCAGTGATATAGGCTGTCACGGTAGTGAAAGCAATGTTAATGGTGATAATAACAACAATGTTAGTAGTAATTGAATAGCAAAATATTGTCCCATATAATCATAATCGTAATGATGATTGTCTATAGTTGTAGTAAAAGTAGTAATAGTAGTAGCAGTAGTAGTACTAGTAGTAGTACTAGTAGTAGTAGTAATAGCAGTAGTAGTGGTAGTAGCAGTAGTAGTAGTGGTGGTTGAAGTAGTAGTATTAGGATTAGTTAGCTTCACTCTTAACCATTATATTACCACGCCCACCGTAGTTAGTAATTCCTTGCCTCCACGCCATATCCCCCTTTCCGCCCCACCCTCCAATCCGCAACCAATCAACCAGTCTCTTAGTGCTCAGGGATTCTGGATTGGTAGGCAGAGAGCCCTCTTAGACATCCGAAGCTACGACCGTATGGCACCATGGCATCGGCAACAGCCTTGACAGCAGCCCATAAGCGAAAGGAACTCGACCACCAAGCCGTTCGACTACCACTCTCTGTGAAGTAGCGTTTGCTGAGAGGCGCACACGAAGGCGGCTCAATGAGTGGAAGTCGAGCGGATTTCAATGTATATAGCTGCCCGAGGCTGAGAACTACATCCTCCTCTTGTACCATGAGAGAAGGATTGGAGGCAAGTTTATGCATAAAAAAATAGTCGTAGCAGTGGCAGCATCAACAGAATCAACAGCAGCAGTAGCAACAGAGATAGTGGTTGTAGTAGTATTAGTAGTAATAGTAATAGTAACAGCAGCAGCAGTAGTAGTAGCAGTACTAGTAATAGCAGTAGTAGTATTAATAGTAGTAGTGCTAGCAATGATAATGGTAGCAGTAATGGTAGTAGTAGTAGAAGTTGTCATTGATCTTGTTGCAATTGATTACTTGGATAGAATATGGACATTTTATCTCCACATCTCGAGCCTAAATAAATATCAGGGCTAAGAGATAAGCCAGGGACGGCGAACACTCATGTGCAACAGACACAAGATCCAAATAATTTAAAAGAAAATTGCAACGAGGAATAATCTCTTGTAATGTCTATATTACAGAGCTGAATATATTGCAGAAAGTTACCGGCCCCGAAAACTAATATGTTTCAGAATAGGATAACAGGCTGGAAAATTTCCTTTACATGGCGTGAATGTAATATATAACTTTGAGAATTATTACATACTCCCAGAGAATTTTTGGGTAACAGTGAGGGTGGTGGAGGGTGTCTTGGCTTAGTTGAGTCATCAATTTTATCTGAAAATCGAGAGGGTTATTTTTTCACTGGAGGCATAAAGCATGTAATGAGAATATTGTGTGTGTATGAGGTGTGTATAAAAGCTAGTTAAACAAACCTGCTGCAATTTCGCCTTACTATTTTCTAATATTCGGAAGACCTCATATGCATTTTTTTTTCTTCTTTTTTTAAGCGTGTTCCAGTGTGTAAATTTGTATTAGATGCATGGATAAGAAAGCGATTTTGTCAGTGAAGAATGGGCATACTACAGTGATCCGATTGTGCCTTAAATAATATCGCATACAGCCACCAGAGGCGTGATTCCAATTTTAGCGTTAGTATTTCATTCCTACAACCTTACCTCTCTCTCTCTCTCTCTATATATATATATATATATATATATATATATATATATATATATATATATATATATATAATATATATATATATATTATATATATATATATATATAATATATTATATATAAGATATATATATATATGTGTGTGTGTGTGTGTGTGTGTGTGTGTGTGTGCTGTGTGTGTGCGCGTGTGTGTGTGTGTGTGTGTGTGTGTGTGTGTGTGTGTGTGTGTGTGTGTATAATATATATTTATCTATCTATTTATCTTTTTATCTATCTATCTATCTCTGTTCCTCTGTCCGGCGCTTTCACTCTCGATGTATATTTCCTGCTACCGATGTACAACTTGTATATCTATGCATATACAATGCTGAGTAGGAGAGAGGGAGAACGGAGAAGGAGAAGAAAGTGTGTGATGGCGTGTCCTGTTTGTGTGTGGGTGTATGTATGTGTGTATATATATACATACATATATATATATATGTGTGTGTGTGTGTGTGTGTGTGTGTGTGTGCGCGTGATTGTGTGTGTGTGTGTGCGTGTGCGTGTGCGTGTGCGTGTGCGTGTGCGTGTGTGTTCGTGTTCGTTTTTGTTTAATATTGAAAATAAAAGAAACGAATATTTCAAACACATTCTACGCCTACAGTCTCTCTCTCTCTCTCTCTCTCTCTCTCTCTCTCTCTCTCTCTCTCTCTCTCTCTATCTATCTATCTATCTATCTATCTCTCTATCTCTCTCTCTCTCTCTCCTCTCCTTCTCTCTCTGCTTCTCCTTGTTCAAAGAGTTAAGCGATATTTGCAATGAAATCAACATACAAACCAAGGCGATTGTGACCATTCAAAGGAACAGTCTTTGACATGTAAATAAGGCCTGAATCCACAACAGCTTCCCGGGAGAACTTCGATCAAAAGCTTGACTTGTCAGATTCAAATGTGACTGTTGTGATCTGTTTTATATCCGATAATATCTTCGTTTTTATTATTATTATTATTATTTTTTTTTTACTATCTGTTATGAATAAAATTAAACATGTACAGAAATAGAAATCAGATGCGGTTACTCCATGACCTTGAATAAATCACGTCGTTACATGAGTTACTGTTTTTTTTTGTGTGTGTAGTGTTCGATGGGCACAGTAACCCCTTGTGCTATAAGCACTATCAGCCTCTGTGACTGTTCCAAAATACTACAATGCTATTTATTTCAGGATTTTTACTTAGGTTAGACCTAGCAGACGATCTGACGTTCCTTCAATACTGTACAGGTCTCAGGGGAGAGGATTAAATAAACAATTGCTTCCATCTATTCAGGAGGATTCTTTACCTGCCTTTTTTCTGGTTCAATATTGTACTTTAAGCTTTTACTAAAGGAATTAGAAAGTTATAACTACAGATTGCTCAAAACTGTGATAAATTGTTCAATCTATCAAAATTTGCTTCTCGTCAATACCAGGTTCTTCTATGATCTAGACTGTAGGTCACCTTTACATGATTCTGTAACCTCTGCAACTTTAAGTAGGTTAAATATGCAATACAATCGTTGTTTGTATGTTGTCTCAGAGCTATGCCGTGACCTCAGTGGAAGTCGAAGCAAAATGCCTCACCTTCGTGTACGGTAGTTGAGGGCGACGCTAAATTATGCAGGCAGTGTCTTGAGAATCTACTCAGCCAGCTCGTCAGTCGATACATGACGTCCCTTTTCATGGTCGTAACAATTTAACGGTCAGAAAATGATTTAGATCTGTCTGGATATGCTACTTTGGTGAGTGATAATGTTGTGCAATGGGAAAATCATCGGTTTATGTTCTGGACATGTAACTTCCTAAAAAAAAAGTATGGTGTCATCGGATGAGCTCCACAGGTTTAAAGATACATGGAAGTGTGTTTGATGGTGTTTGGCCGAGAGAATGTAAAGTCAAACTGCTAAATTATACGTCAACCTTAATAGCCAAGTTGTTAACTATAATAGTAATAGATATTATTATGATTGTTATTCTTATTACCATTACTATTATTATGATTATACTAATCATTACAATAATGATACAGTAGAAAATACCATTGTGGTTGAGGAACGTAAATTTAAAGTATTTAAACATACACCTTTAATAATATGTGATGCATTTTGTACCGTGAATTACCTATCACGGTACATATCATGAATAATTGTCTGTTACGTAGTGAACGATGTATTTGTTATACCAATGCTCCTATCACTGTTGACGAAGCAACGATCATCAGTTTACTGTATGAACGCCTGTATATACGGACACCTTTCATTACCGTGTATTCTCACCTGTCAGCATATCACGGGAGGATCTACGTGGGTTTATGTGAGCAACAGTGAGCATCCACATCCACACAAACAAGCTACATACAACCAATTAAGATAATCAAGACAACATTCATCATTGTGATAGAAACATAAAGTCTAGATTAAACTTATACAATGCTACTATCATAAAGATGAATACGTATTTCAGAATCAGATGTCAGTCTGGAATACTTCGTGAATCTAAGAGGTATAGAAGGAAATAT
>NW_028234408.1:16420617-16423117 GCF_977035675.1 Penaeus japonicus
TTTATTGCAACATTTAAAATGGGTGAACCTTCCTTGGTCCGACGTCATAATTCAGTATGCATATATTTGGTGCTGCTCGGCTGTGCAGTATCGGCTGCAATGGTAACTATGACCCTGGTACTTTTCGTGGATGTGTTATTCTGACTGCAATGGATCTGTTATGGAAATTCATTACAGTTGCAGGATGTTTATGGCAATGAATTCCACAACACGCCATGGGATACGAGTATGAGTACGTAAGACTATTACAAATGATACACCTTTTTCTTTTTTCTTTCTTTCTTTTCTTTTGTTTATTTGTTGTATTCTCAACGTAAATTACAAGCCTTTCAAGAAGACGATTCAAGCAAATGAGCATACATGATTTGGAAACAACTAATTTGTGAAGTTATGTCAGGCCTCACTCTTCAATGCAAGTTGCATCATGTCATGCTGAATCTCTCTCTCTCTCTCTCTCACACACACACACACACACACACACACACACACACACACACACACACACACACACACACACACACTACTGAACAATAGCAGAGACCAGTGTGTTCCTCCATTTTCACATCCCTCTCGTTGCATCATAATTAGACCGGATAATGATGTAATCATGAAGAATCTTCCGTATTAAACGTTTCCTCTACACAAGGGGATTATAGTGTTCGAAAAAAATCTCAGATTAGTTCTTTTGTGCAGTATCTAATCCACATAATTGTTGGTACTGAGATAGTCAATGGTGTGTTACATTTTGACATACTGACAAACATATTTGAGTAATACACAAGAAAAGTGTAAAATAGTAAAGTGCACACAAGTTTAAGAGTGAGGCATCGAATAGAGAGAGAGAGAGGGGGGGGGGGAGGAAGGGAGGGACAACGAAAAAGAGAAAATTAAAGACAGACGAAAAAAAAAGGAAAAGGGTGATACCCCCCCGCGCATCACCCTAAACAAACCGACACCATCGCACTAAGTTCCCGAACATAACCAACCTCTATTCTGGGAAAGGTGTCACGTGCTCTTCATAGTCAACTGATTCTCATCGGTACATATCTATCAGGCTTTTACGCCCAAGAAGCCTTTGTACAACGCGGCCCATCGAGATACTGCACGCTCCGCCCAGGTCTCAAGTGTAGAACTCTGTCTGCTAAGGTAGGTAGTTATTTTTCTTTATTATTTTGTCGCTTTTCCCCTTTTTCTTACTTTTTTCCCATCTTGTTTTTGTCCTTTTCTTACTTTTTGTTTCTTTGTCTCTCTCTCTCTCCTTTTTTTTCTCTCTCTCTTATTTGCTTGCTTTTTGTGTAGGTGGTAATAAAGATGTAAAATAAGTTCTCGGGTACAACAATAAGTAGTTACTTATGATTCGCTGAGGTTTAGGATTGGTCAAGAGGCTCATTAAGCTGAAATAATCTGAAGCTCCAGCGAGAAGGATCGGAGAGCCTTCGTGCCTCCCAGGATCAAAGGCTCTGAAGTGTGTACGACAAGAATGCTGATAAGGATAAAAGACTCTGAAGAATGTACTCGATTCTTGATGAAAGACTTGATCAGATAGGCGAGAGAAAGGGACAGGGAGGGGGGGTGAAGTGATATGTACAGTATATACATATACATGCGAACGGCCATATATACAAGCATACAAATGGACATACATAAAGCATGTACTCGTATACACACATATTGTGTTTATATATATATATATATATATATATATATATATATATATATATATATATATATATATATATATATATATACATGGATAACTGGATGGATGGATGGATGGATGAATGAATGGATGAATGGATGGATGGATGGATGGATGGATGGATGGATGGATGGATGGATGAATGGATGGATAGACTGATATATAGATTGTTAAGTACGTCGGAACATGGCTAGATTTGACTTATACAGACATAAACATATATGTATAAGCATGCGTGAGTCAGTATATGGCTAAAAAAAAAATAAACTGATAGATACGTAGATCGGTAAAAGACAACACACGCAAGGGAAGATAGAGTGACAGGAGGCTTCGGTTTGGTTGCGGAAGTGAGACAGCCAAAGAGAATAAATAGGTAGATAGACAGGAGAGGAACATTTAGGGACGTTCTCTTTCAATATTCAGCAAGGGGACGGCCCATGGGTAGAGAACCATTACTGAGATTGAAACAAAGCCACTGATTGATGAAGGAGTCCAATACAGGAAGGTGAAGCTGTCACTCGGTCTTTTCATCTCTTTTGACTTTCTTGTTTTCTATCTGTGGCTGACGGCGACCTTGTTGGTGTGACCCCAGATCACGTTGGGAGGTTTGGCAGACTTGCTTTCATCAATACAAGGGCCAAAGATGAAGATGATGATAATCAAGGTAATGATAAAAAGCATATAACAGCTGGAGAGGATGATAGAAGGTGAAATATCCAGTGCTCTGCAGATCGAAGGAATCAAGCTGGTGGGTGGCTATGGAAGAGCAGGTAAAGTGACGTCAGAAACATGTTTTTTTCT
>NW_028234408.1:16435617-16438117 GCF_977035675.1 Penaeus japonicus
GTCCCAAAGGAAACAGGTGGTACAAGTCCAAAAAATAAATTGACCTGACATGGTTAAGTGAATGAAATAATGAATGAGGTTTTAAACAATAGGGTCTGTTTAACATACACATTAGAGCCCCATAGCTGCAAGACGAGTAAAATGACCGCCCACTTGCCCAGTCGTTGGCCCAGAAGAACCGACAGTTCGGGCAAAGGAGCGGTGCGGCGGCCAGTCGGGTAACTTAAGTGGCCTCACCTAAGCTGTACTAAACTACTGAGCCGATTTACGTCGCTCGCTCTTGCTAAGAGTTTTCTTTACTGACTCGTTTATGCTCGTCACTTCACTGCCAATGGTCGTCTTCGAACCTTTCAGCATTTTTCTTCATCTTGACAAGACAATGATGCTCCACCTTTTAAACAGTTTGTCAGGAGAGTGATATAAGTGCATGGATGAATATAAGTGCCTACAATCAAATAATCGAGAACTGGAAGATCCCTTTGCGATTAGAACAGCTTACAGGTCACATATCTGGATGGACATATATACATATATAATTGTGTGTGTGTGTGTGCGCACACACAAATATATATATATATATATATATATATATATATATATATATATATATATATGTGTGTGTGTGTGTGTGTGTGTGTGTGTGTGTGTGTGTGTGTGTGTGTGTGTGTGTGTGTGTGTGTGTGTGTGTATGTATGTATGTGTGTGTGTCCTTCCCATCCATAATTGTTATAGACTTCAGCTGGCCGCCCCCTCCGTCCTGCCACTCAGCTCTTCCTCTTCATCATTTATTCAGCAAATAGTGATAATCACAAGTTTGAAGAAGACCGAGTTAAAGTCTTTGATTGGGACTCTTGTTCCTTTGCTCTTATGAGGGCTTTGAGACTTTTTATATGGAAATGAGCTTTCTCGTTCCCTTCCTCTCTCTCTCTCTCTATCTATCTTTCTATCTCTCTCTCTCCCTCTCTCTCTCTTTCTCTCTTTCTTCTTTCTTCTTTCTCTCTCGCTCTCTCTCTCTTTCTTTCTATCTCTCTCTCTCCCTCTCTCTTTCTCTCTTCTCTCTCTCTCGCTCTCTCTTTCTCTCGCTCACTATCTCTCTCTCTCTCTCTCTCTCTCTCTCTCTCTCTCTCTCTCTCTCTCTCTCTCTCTCTCTCTCTCTCTCAGTCACTCTATATCACTCTCTCTTTCTCTTGCTCGGTCGTTCGCTCTCGCTCCCTTTCTCTCTATCTTTCTCTATCTCTTTCTCGCTCACTCTCTTGCCCTCGCTCTCTTAGTCACTCTATATCCTTCTCACTCTCGCTTCGCTCCCTCTTTCTGGCTCTCTCTCTCTCTCTCTCTCTCTCTCTCTTTCTCTCTCGCTCCCTCTTTCAGGATCTCTTTCTCTCTCTCTTTCTTTCTCTCTCTCTCTCTTTCTCAGTGGTAGAAGACATCTGGGTAGCCGTACAAAGCAGTATGTATCCTTCCTTCCTTATCGGCGCCATCTATAGACACCCTCATGCCACCATTGAGTCATTCAAATATCTTGGAAATCTATTTAAAGAAATGTCAATGAAAAGGAAACCACTTTTTTAGGTGACTTAAATGACGATCTCAATAAGTCAAATGCAAAGTTAAATGGAATTATTAAGAAGAATAAATTAAAGCAACTCATAAACAAGCCTACAAGGCTTACAGAAAATACCTCATCCATATTAGATGTCATAATAACAAACAGATCCGATATCATCCTACATACAGACGCTATCCCATGCCAAATTGCTGATCATGAACTTTTGACCATGACTTTAAATATGCAGAAGCCAAAGCGACAACCAGTTATCAAAACTTCTCGCGATTTAACAAACTCTGACCCTCAGTCACTCTGCTAACATATCATGGCTAATGAATCGACACTCTTGGAGATTTTATTAATAGATGAAGTTGACAGACAGGTTACTGTTTTAACGAATGTGATAAAGAATGCCATAGATGCTTCCGCTCCGTATAAAACAACAATTAGACATCCCCCTGCTCCTTGGATAAACGATGACATTAAGAGAGCCATAAGCGATAGGAATAACACTCACAAGGCTCTCAAAATAAACTCTTCCGAAACTTGGAAACTGGTAAATACACTTGTGCCTAAGAAAAGACACCACATAGACAGTTGCATAAATTTCAGAAACAATATAGAACATCTAAATGACTTCTTTACAGAAGTCGGCAGACTCACCCATGAACAGACAACCGCCTCCACATTTCCACAAAACACAACGGGAATAAGGCTCAGCGCAAACGCTTTCAGGCCACAGCCAGTAGAAATAAAAACAACAATACTAACAATAAAACACTTGCGAAAAACAAGCTCCATAGGAGCGGATTGTATCGGCTATCGATTCATAAAGGATGGTCTACCTGCAATTACGTACTATCTGACAGTCATTTAAAATAAATCTATAGTAACCGGTACTTACCCATCACTTTGGAAACATGGCATCATAACACCTATTTTCTAATCAGGAGA
>NW_028234408.1:16458117-16460617 GCF_977035675.1 Penaeus japonicus
TTATCATTGTTACCATCATTAGGATTATCATTATTATTATCCTTATCATTATCATGATCATTATTATCATTATTATTATTATCAATATCATCATCATTATTATTATCATTATTATCAGTATCACTATTATCATCATGATTATTGTTATTAGCAACAGCATTATTGCCATTCTCATTATACGAAAAAAATATGAAAAATTATTATGAACACCGGTGTGTGCGTGTGTAAATCATAATGTATTTGCGTGTATGTGTGTGTGCATATGTGTGTATGCGTCATGATGACAATGATCAAACCTTGGAAACAATACCCCCCTCCCCCTCCCCCTACAAAAAAAGAAAGAAAGAAAGAAAGAAAAAGAACATAAAATCCCAAGCGATTTTCGTTTATGGACACGAACGTACGCAGTGGTTTTCCTGGTGTCCGCTGTTCCCTGTCCGTGCCTTTTCGCCTTCCCCAAATTACCTCAACAGTTTCCCCTTCTTCCCCATCATCGACTTTTAATTCACGAGAGTTCCCCCTTGCATCCATTGCACTGCGTCCCTTGCTGTTTCGAGTCTGTTCTGATATCTTTCTTTTTTCTTTATTCTATTTTATTTTTGTATTTATTTCCTTCCTTTGTCCTTTTTTCGTATTTTCGTTTTTGGTCTTTCTTGTTGTGTGTTTTTTTTTTTTCTCACTATAAATATCTCTCTTTTTCTTCTTCTCAATCTCTCTCTCTCTCTCTCTCTCTCTCTCTCTCTCTCTCTCTTCCTCATCTCTCCTTCACCCTCTCTCTCTCGCTCGGGCATCGAGCACGGTCTCTCTCTCTCTCTCTCTATCTATCTATCTATCTATCTATCTATCTATCTATCTCTCTCTGTCTCTCTCTCTCTCTCTCTCCTACTCTCTCTCGCTCTTTCTTCGTATTGAAAGAACACACACTTGTTGCTACCTACTATCTTATTAGGTAATGCGTACATACCTGATATTTTTCATTAATGTAATTCATTGCTTTTTTATGTTTGTCGTTCGATAGAGAAAACGTTTCATACCTTTCGCCCAAGGCTTCAGTGCTGTCCCCGCAGTGGCCATGTATTGACAACTCATTTCCCTCTAAATCAGTGTCTTCCCACTCGACACCAGCTCAAAGCTCACATTTGGCAGAAGCCGGCTCAGCTCATAGCTCTCTCTCTTTCTCTCCTTCTCTCTCCTTCTCTTCTCTCTCTCTCTCTCTCTTTCTCTCTCTCTCCTCTCTCTCTCTCTCTCTCTCCTTCTCTCTTCTTCTCTCTCCTTCTCTCTCCTTCTCTCTCTCTCCTTCTCTCTCTCTCTCTCTCTCTCTCTCTCTCTCTCTCTCTCTCTCTCTCTCTCTCTCTCTCTCTCCTTCTCTCTCCTTCTCACTCTCTCTTTCTCTCTCCTTCTCTCCCCCCCCTCTCTCTATCTATCTATCTATCTGTTTATTTATTCATCTATCTTTCCATTTATCTCGCTGTGTATGTGTGTGTTTCTGTATGTGTCTCTCTTTCTGTTTCACCCTTTCATCTGTAATTTTTGTCCCCATCTCCTCTTATGTCTGTTTATCACACCTCCTCTCCCTCCCCCTACGCTAATCCTCACTCATTTTCATCCTTTTTAATCATTATTCCTCTTTATTTCCCAATTCTATCCTTGCCCTGATTCTACTTCTTCTTCCCCATCCATCCTTCATTTCTAATCTTCCCCCTTCCTTCCCTTCTCCTCCTCCCTCCTACCTGATCCTGTCCCCTCTCCTGATACTCTCTCTTTCCTTCTTCCTAATCCTCTCCTTCTTCTGATCCTCCCTCCTTTATTATCCTCCCTCTTTCCTAATCCTATCCTTCTATTCCTTCCTTCTTCCTAATCCTCTCCTTCTTCTGATCCTCCCTCCTTTATTATCCTCCCTCTTTCCTAATCCTATCCTTCTACTCTTTCCTTCTTCCTAATCTTCTATCTTTCCTTCTTCTAATCCTCTTCCTATCTTCTTCTTCCTTTCTCCTAATTGTCCTTCCTTTTAAGCCGTTTCATTGTCTATTCCTCCGTATTCCTCCTCTGTTCCAATCTCTTCTTTCTTCTACTCTCCTCTTATGCTATATTCCCCCCTCCCTCGCCTTTTCAAGTTATGCTAACCCTTCTTCTAATCTCTCTCTCCAATCGCCTATCTCTTTTCTAATCATTTTCTAGTCTTATTCGTTATCCTTTCCCTTCTTTTTTTCTAATCCTCACATAGTTCTAATTGTGCTTCATAACTTCTCATCTAACCTCCTCACATCCCATCCCTTTGTTTCCAATCCCGTCTCTCTCTAATCATCCTTTTTATCCTAATCCCCCCATTCCCCATTTCTGTTTCGTTACTAATCTCTCCTCCCCCCATCTCAACCCTTCTTTTCCAATCCCTTCATCCCCCATCCTATCTCTCTTCCTCCAATCCACCTCCCCTCATCGCATTGTGTCATCAATCCCCCTTCCCCCATGCCCCTCCCCTCTCTTTTTCTTCTAATCCTTC
>NW_028234408.1:16473117-16483117 GCF_977035675.1 Penaeus japonicus
GTGAGTGTGTGTGTGTGTTTGTTTGTGTGTGTGTATGGGTGTGTGTGTGTTTGTGTGTTATAAAAAGAGTGGTTAAATGATGTAAAAAGAGATGGTCGGATCACCCGAATTGACTCCAGCTCATTCACGACATCATATGAGAGCCTGGAATCGAAAACTGGTTCGTTATTACACATAAAAAAGGAAAGGGAAAAGAAAGAAAATATCCCCTTTCTTCCCATATACAATGTCGCTTTCCTTTTTTTCGTAAAGACGCTATCAAACGAGGGCCACCAGAGGAAGTTTACGTTTTTTTTTTTTTTTTTTTTTTTTTTTTAGAAGAGGAGGACTTTCAGGAATCAAAGAGAAATGGGTGAAGTGGCTCTAACTTTTCCTTCTCCAGAGGTTACAACTTTCCTGAGACTATGTACACTCACTTACCTTCACAATCACCGCGAGATGCCTAAGCCAAAACTTTACATTTTCATGCATGGATAAGTCGATTTTAAACATATTTGCATAAATTACAAAGATGCCTGAAGAGATGGACGATGAGTATACATTAGTTTACCGGCTCTTGCTGTAAGAACAAACGTACTCTATGTGTTATTAGGTCTTGGTCGGGGAATCCTACATTTTGCGTTCATTATCATAACTTCAAGTAAAGTGTATCCCAGACAATTCAGTTCATATGTTTGGTTATAAAAGATATTCAAGATGTACGTATGATTAATGTAGCTAAGTAATCATTAGTCCGTGATGAATGTAGATTATTCAAAATGGCTTAGAAAAATAAGCCGTGTGTAGAGCATAGTCGGCTTATTCGTAAACTGACTGACACGTGTTGGCTATCTTGCCAGCGTCACCAAGCGAATGTTATCTGTTGTATTTAATCTATATCTATATCTATCATTTTCTTTGTTTTCTTCTTTCTGTTTTATTGTGACATTCATATTTATAGGTATTACATGATTCCTACGTGTTGCATATTCTAATTTCTTTTGATAATCAGTAGTGTTCTTGTGTGTGTGTGTGTGTGTCTGTGTGTGTGTGTGTGTGTGTGTGTGTGTGTAAATGTGTATATGTGTGTGTGAGTGAGTGTGTGTGTGTAGGTGTGTGGTTGTGTATGTGTGAATGCCTGGTTATCATTATTAGCACGTGCGTTCCCATTTCCAAGTTGCTGCAAAAATACATTAGCAAAGTAATTTCTCGATTACCTTTGCGTATTTATTCCTTCATAATTCGCTTCGCTTCTGGAACGCGAGGAATGATAATTCAAAGCCCGTTACCTTATTACCTGAGAATATTATATATGCATACAGGCTTGTGTGTTTGCGTATACATTATATATATATATATGTATAGTAAAAATATAAATATAAGATAAATATATATATATATATAATATATATAATATACATACATATATATATATATATTAATATAATAAATATATATATATATATATTATACATACATATATATATATTATAATATATATATAAATATATATATATATATATATATATATATATATAAACTGTATGCATATATATATACGTATAGATATATATATATACATATATAAATATATATATATATATAATATATATAAAATATTTAAAATAAATATAAATATAATTTTATAAATATATATTTTATATATATATATATTAAAAATGCATTTTTAAATATAATATATATATGTATAAAATTTATATATATATATATTTAAAATTTATTATAATATAAATTTTAAATTTTTGTTTTTTATATCATACAACCCGAAAAGTATATTTTAAATTTATTATATAAAAAATATAATATATTAACTTTAATATTTATATTTATATATATATATATATATATATATTTTTATATTTTATGTATGTATGTAATATATATAAATATATTATATAAAATAATATATATATATATAAAAATAATTTTATGCAATTTATATATATATATATTAAAATATATTATATTTTTTCAAAATAAATAAATAAAATATTATAACCAAAAATGTATAATAGTACTTATTATATATATGTATTTTTAAAATAAAAGAATAAATTTTATGTAAAATATTATAAATATAAAATTTTTTTAAAATATATAATATATATAAATATATATTATAAAATATATATATATATAAATTTTATATAATATATTATATATGCCTATTTTTAAAAAATATATTATAATAAATATATATAAATTTTTATATAATATTATATATATTAATTACAAAAATATATATGAAATACATATAGTATATATACATATATATTTATTAAATATATAAAATATTTTTATAATATAATATATTTACCCTATATATATATTTTATATATATTTTTAATAAAAAGAGAGAGAGAGGGGGAGAGGGAGGGGAGAAGAGGAGGGGGAGAGAGGAGAGGAGAGAGGGGAAAAGAGAAGAGAGAGAGAGAGAGGGGGAATTATATATTCATATATATATATATATATATATATATAATATATTTATATTTAAATAATATACAAAAAAAATATATTCCCCCACCCAACATATACACACTACACACCACACACACACACAAAACCCCACACACACAAAACCCCACACACACACACACATTTAAACACCCCCCACACACAAACACACACCCTATAAATATATATATATATTATATATTTTATTTATATATATATATATATATATATTTCAAAACTATATAAAAAAATAATTATATACATAATAATATATATTAAAATAAATATTAATATAAATAATATATAAATTAAAAATTATTGGGGTGTGGTGTGTGTGTGGGTGTGTGTGTGAGTGTGTGGGGGTGTGGGGGTGTGTTGGGGTGTGGGGTGGTGTGTGTGTATGTGTGTGGTGTGGGAATATATGTTTAAATAATTTTAAATATAAATATATAAATTATATTTAAAAAATATAAATATATATATTATAAAATACTATATAAGAATATATACCTTCTCCTCTCCTCTCTCTCTCTCTCTCTCTCTCTTCTCTCTCTCTCTTTTATAAAAAAAATTTTAAAATTTTTATTTATATATATATATAAATAAATAATATTTATATATATAAATATATATAATATTTTTTTTATATACAATATATATTTATTAAATATATAAATATATATATATATTTTTAAAAATAAGTAATTAATATATATATCTATAATGTATTTATTTTATATATATATATATATTTTTATATATTCAAAAATGCATATATATATATAAAATATAAAAAAAATATATATCAAAATAAATTTTTAAAAAATATATATATTTAAAAATATATATATAATAAATATATATATTATCAAAAAATTAATTTTAACACCCTTATATATTTGTATGATTGTATTATTATTAAATAATATATTAAATAAAAATAAATAAAAAATTATATTAAATATATAAAAAAAAATATAAATATTATATATAAAAAAAAAATTTAAAAATTAAGTATAAAAGTATGTTTGAAAGTATTGTAAATTTTACTATATTATATTAAAATTTATATATTAAATATAACCCCAAATATATATATTAACCAATTTTTTTAATTATACTAACTGTATATCCCCTAGTATTTTTATTTTGTATTTTAAAATTTAAATGAAAAAACTTTTTGTATAATATATAATTATAAAATTTTTTAAAAAATAAAATTTTAAATAAAATATATATATAAATAAAATTTTTAAAGTAAATTTTTTTATTTAAAATATTATATATATATAAAATAATATTATATATATATATATAAAAAAATATTTGTGTTGGGTGTGTGAAAGTGTTGTTGTGTGTGGGGGTGGTTTGTGTGTGTGTGTGGTGGTGTGTTTGTGGGGCGTGGTGTGTTTTTGGTGTGTGTGTTGGGGTTAAAGTGTGTGTTTTGTGTGTGTTGTGTGTTGTGGTGGGTGGTATAAAAATATAAATATAAATTATAAATATAAATAATAAAAAATATACATATAAAAATTTTACCCAAACTTTTTAAAATATTTAAAAAAAATTATAAAAAATAAATAATATTTATATATTTATATATACACCCATATATTTTACATATAAATATTTTTATTATAAATAAATATAATATATATTTTAGTTTAAATTTTTATATATACCCAAAATAATATATATTTAAAACTAATATTAATTAGGTGTGTGGGTTTTTGTGGTGTGTTGGGTGGGTGGTGTTGGTGTGTGTGGTGTGTGTTGTGTGTGTCGTGTGTGTGGGGGTGTTTTTTGTATATATATAAAATTTATATAAGATAAAACCCCCCTTTAAAAATATATATATATAAAATTTTAAAAATTTAACCCAAAAAATATAAAATTTTACCAATATAAAAATTTTATATATATATATATATATATATATAAAATATATATATATATAAATAAATTTTTATATAAAAAATTTATATAAAATAAAATTTTTAAAAAAATATATATGTGTGTGGTGGTGTTGTGCCCGGGGTGCTTTAAATTTGTTTTGTGTGTGGGGTGTGAAAACGGTTTCGTGGGTAAAGTGTTGGTGTGTTTGGTATGTGGTTGTCGTGTGCGGGTATGTGTTTTGTTTGTGTTTTGGGGGTTTTGTATGTGAAACTTTTATTTTTTGGGGTGTGTGTGTTTTGTGTGTGTGTGTTTTTGGTGTTATAAAAAGAGGGGTTAAAAAAAAAAAAAAAGAGAGGGTCCCCTCCCCCGATTAACCCCCGCTAAAACACCCATCATAAAGACCGGGAATCGAAAACGGGTTCGTTATTACAAAAAAAAAAGGAAAGGGAAAAAAAGAAAAAAACCCCTTTTCTTCCCATATACCAATGTCCCCTTTAACTTTTTTTCGAAAACCCAAACCAAACCCGGGGGGCCCCCAAAGGGAAATTTTACTTTTTTTTTTTTTTTTTTTTTTTTTTTTTTTTTTTTTTTTTTTTTTTTTTTTTTTTTTAGAAGAGGAGGACTTTCAGGAATCAAAGAGAAATGGTGAATTTGCTCTAAACTTTTTTTTCCCCCGGGGAAACTTTTTTTCCTTTGGACAATTACACCACTTCCCTTTCCCTTTCACCGCGAGTTTCCTAAGCCAAAACTTTACTTTTTCCTTGCTTTGGATAAGCCCTTTTAAAAAAAATTTGCAAAAATTGCAAAGTTTGCCTGAAAGAGGGACGATGAGTATACAAAATTTAAAACCCGCTTTTCGTAACCCCCAAACGTACTCAAAGGTTATCTGGTTTTGGGTTGGGGGGAACCCCCTTTTGCTTTAAATTACCCTAAATTTCAAAAAATTTCCCGGGCCCAATTCATTAAAAAATTTTTGGGTTAAAAAAAATTCAAGATGGACAAATTTTAATGAGCTAAGTTAATCTTTAAATTCCGTGTTTAAAGAAATTTAAATTCAAAAGGGCTTAGAAAAAAACCCCTTTGGGGTTAGAGCATAGTCGGCAAAAACGTAAACTAAACCGACAGGGGGTTGGGCTATTTTGGGCCACGTCACCAAGCGAAGTATCTGTTGAAATTAATCATACCCAAATCAAATTTTTTTCCCTTTTTTTTCTTCTTTCTTTTTTAAATTGTGAAAATTCAAATTTATAGGTATTACATGTTTCCTACTGTTGCATACAAAAATTTCTTTGATAATCAGTGGGTTTTCGGTGTGTTTTGGTGTGTGTCTGTGGGTTTTTGTTTGTTGTGGGTTTGTAAATTGTATATGGGGGGGGTTTTTGAGTGAGTGGTGTGTGTAGGGTGTTGTTTTTATGGGGTGAACCCCGGTTTAATCAAAAATTAGACGTGCTTTTCCCTTTTCCCAAATTCTGCAAAAATACATTAGAAAAAGAAATTTCTCATTACCTTTGCGTATTTTTTCCCTTTTCAAAATTCGCTTCGCTTCTGGAACCGAGGAAAAAAAAATTCAAAGCCCGTTACCTTATTTTCCCGAGAATAATTTTAAAAATCCTACCCGGGTTTGTGTTTTTCGTAACATTAAATATATATATATATATATAATTTTAAATATATATATATATATATATAAATATAAAAATTTTATATATACAAACATATATATATAAAATATTATAAAAAATAAAATTTTAAATATATAAAACCTAAATATATATATAATTTTATATATAAATATATAATAAATATAATAATAAATAAATTACTGTATGCATATATATAAACATATAAAAAAAAATAAAATTTTAAAAAATATTAAAATAAAAATTTTTAAATAAATAAAAAATATATATATAAAAATATAAAAAAATTATTTAAAAATTTTTAAATATATATAATAAAAATATATATAAAATATATATATATAATATTAAAATTTTAAAATGCAAAAAAAGAAAAACATAAATAATAAAAAAAACATAAAAAAATATAATATTTTAAAAAAAAAATATATATATAAAAAATTTTATATATAAACATAAAAAATAAAATATATATTATAAATAACATAAAAAAACAAAATAATAAATAAAAAAAAAAATATATATAAATAATATATTTTATAATATAATGAAAATAAATATAAAATAAATAAAATTTTAAAAAAAAATATAAAAAAATATATATTATTTTAAAAATATTATATAAATAAATAAAATATATTTTTAAAAAAATTTTATAATAAAAATATTTAAAATTTAAAACGAAAAAACATCTATATAAATAAAATATAAAAAAAAAAATCTAAAATAAATAAATAAATAACTAAAAAACCAAAAAAAACCCCACAAAACACACCCAAAAATATATATTATATATAAATATAAAAAAAAAAATATATATAATATAAATTTTTTTAATCTATATCCCCAAATAAAAATAAAAAATATATATAAAAAAAAATATATATTAACAAACTAAATTTTAAAAAACCTTTTAAAATATATCTTAAAATTAAAAAAACCCCGGGGTAGATTGTTGTGGGTGGTGTTGTTGGTGTGTGTTTTTGTTTAAAATTAAAATCAAAACCCATAACCCAAAAAAAATAAAATTAATCCTAAAAAATAAATACCTTTTAAAAATAAAAACCCCTCACTAAAACACTAAAAAATAAAAAATATAAAATCTAAAACAATAAAAAACTCACAATTCAATTGGAGATTAGAGTTGTGTGAGGGGTTTGTGGTTTTTTTTGTTTTGAATTTAAAAAAAAAAAAAATATAAAAAAAAAAAATAATAAAATTTTAGAGGGGTATGTGTGTGTGTGGGTTGTTTGGTTTTTGTGTGTGTGTGGTGTGAGAAATGTGTGGTTGGGGGGTTTATGTTTAAAAACCCCCCAAAACCATATAACCCCCCCCTATAAATTTAAATCCCCAAAAAAAATAAACAATAAAAAAAAAAAATTTGGTGAATTTTGGGTGGTAAAAAACCGCCCAACCCCCATTTTTCCCCCCCAAAATTTAAAAAGGCCCCTAAAAGAAACCCAACCCAAAAAGATGTGGGTGGAAACTCACCCCTCCATCCCCCAAAAAAAACCAACAAACAAACCGCATAATAAAAAAATAAATAAAAAAAAAATAAAAATAAAAAATCTAACCCGAAAATTTTAAAAAAAAAAAAAACAAAATCCTCAAACAAAACAAAAAACCAAACAATCAAAAAAAAAACCTTAAAATTAAAAACAACCCCTTTTTAAAACCCAAACAATATAAACAAAAAACCAACAAAAATCAAAATTAAACCAAAAACACTAAAAAATCTCTAAAAAAACAACAACCACAAAACCCACCCAAAACCCCACCCCAAACCCCCCCGACCCAAAATCTGACCCAAAAGATAATTTTTTCCCCCCCCCGGAAAAATCCGCCGCCGTCAACCTTTGGCCCCCGCCAAGGCAAAAGCCCCCCTGGGAAACCCAAAAACCAATTTCCAAATTAAAAAAAAGAACCCAAGGTCTTTAAATGGAGACCCGCCGGGTACATAGGGTGGCCCGGGGAAAAAAGGGGAAGTAAAAACAGGTGGAGGAGTTAGCCACCCCCCCCCCCCAAAAAAAAAAAAAAGGGGGGGGTGGGGGGGTAATAAAGAAAGGGAAAAGAAAAGGGTTTGGAAAGGAATTTTATATTGGGGTTTGGGGTTTTTTTTTTGTTTTTTTTGTGTTTTTTTTTATATGTGGAGTTGTTTGGGTTTTTTTGAAACATGGTTTTTTGTTTGTTTTTTTTTGTTTGTTCGTTGTTTTTTTGTAAGTGTATAAATGTGTTGGGGTGTGTTCGAGTCGCGCGCTGTGGGTTTTTTTGGTGGGGTTGGTTTTGTGGGGTGTGTGTGTGGGTGTTTGGGGTGTGTGTTTTGTGTAAAGGGGGTGGTGTTTTTTGTGTGTTTTTAGAGAAAACCCGGGGGAGGGAAAAAGAGACAGAGAGAGAAAAAAACATAAGTTAAACAAGAAAGTCAAAGTGACAGATATTGAAAATATAAACCCCAAAAAGCAAAACCTTCAAAGATTCATAACCCAAAAAAGTACCCGGGAGGGAGACCCTTTTTTCTGGGAATTTTAAAAATTGCCCTTAAAAGGATGATTTTCGATCCCATTTAAGCCTCCAGATCCTCTCCCTTATGCATGAACGTCAATAGAGATACATCTAATGTATGTATATCACGAAAGTAATGTTTTTTATTATCAATTCTACAACAACCCTTTTTGATAAACATGCTTCTTTCACTTCATCTTTTTCTGCATAATCTTCCTTTTTTTTTTTTCTTTATTAACACGTCGTTTTCCCCGCTCTTTTCCCTTTTTTCTTTTTTCCCGCTTTTTTTCTTTCAAATTTCCCCATTTTCTTCCCAAACTTTTTTTTCCCCCATTATTTTTTTTTTTCGCCCCTCATCTTTTTTTTAATTCCCTTTAAACTCCTAGTCATTTATCACATATATTCTTCTTTCTTCTTTTCTTCTTCCTCTTCTTCTTCGTTTTTTTCATTATTATTATTATCATCATAATCTCTTTCTTCTTCTTCCCTTCCCTCTATCGCTTGTGTGTTGGGTTAATTCCCGCGCGCGCACGCGCGCGCGCGCGCGCGCGCGTGTGTGTGTGTGTGTGTGTGTGTGTGTGTGTGTGTGTGTGTGTGTGTGTGAGCTTGAGAAAATATCTGTGTGTATCCTGTGAATGTGTCTCGAACAGAAATAAACGAAAAGAAAAGAAATAAACGAATGGAAATCAACTACAAAGCTCGTCCAATATTATGCGAGGTAATTATCAACGGCGAGGATTAATTAGCATTATTTCGCCGATATTGATGATTATTTTCTTAATGACTTCCCAGCCCTCCCTTTGAAACGAACCTAATTACATGACTTTCTTCCTTTTTTATTCTTTTTTTATTTCTTTTTTTCTTTCTTCTTTTTTATTTCCAAGAAAACGTTACCCCCTTTGTTCTCTTGTTTTTCTTCGCTTACTTGCCTGCTTGCTTGCTTTCTCGTGTGACTGCTCTCGTTTTTATTCTTGTTACTATTCTTCTTTCTTTTTTTTCTTTTCCTATGTCTTCTCCTTCTTTGTTTTCTGCTTCTTCTTCTGCTTCTCCTCAGTTTCTTCTTCCGCTTCCTCCCCCTCCTTCTCTTCCTCAATCTCCTCCTCCTCCTTATCATTCTCTTCCTCCTTTTCCTCCTTCACCTAATCCTCGTCTTCCTTCTCCTCCTCTTCTCTTCTTCTCCCCCTTTATCTCCTCCTCCCCCCCCCCTCCCACTTCCAATCCCACTTCCATTCCCCTATTTTTATTCCATATTTCTCTCTTCTCCTTCTTTTCCTTCATCCTTTTTCCATTTCTTACCCTACGCCTTCATTCTCCTTTGTCTCCCTTTCTTCCTCCTCGTTATCTTTATATCTGAACCTATTTTCTTTCCCTCTACATCTTTCTCCTTCCTTTCTTCCTCCTTCCATCTATTTCCTCTCCTTCTCCCCCTCTTCTTCTTCCTCTTCCCTCTCTTCTTTCTTCTACATCTGAACCTTTTTCCTCCCCTCCTCCTCCTTCTTCTTCCTCCTCTT
>NW_028234408.1:16488117-16489397 GCF_977035675.1 Penaeus japonicus
TCTCCCCTCCTCGCTCCTCTCTCTCTCTCTCTCTGCTTCTCTCTGTTCTCCTCCTCTCTCTCTCTCTTTCCCCTCCCTTCCTCCCCTCTCTCTCTCTCTCTCTCTTCTTTTCCCCTTTCTCTCCTCTCTTCCCTCTCCCTCTCTCCCCTCTCCTCTCTCCTCTTTTTCTCCCCTTTTCTCTCTCTCTCTCTCTCTCTCTCTCTCTCTCTCTCTCTCTCTCTCTCTCTCTCTCTCTCTCTCTCTCCTCTACTGTTTGTTCTTTCAGCTCACCTCCATCACTGTCAACGTTTAGATGACAAAATTAAGACTATAATTTACTCTTCCTTTCTCTTTCATTGATTAGATTCCATTTACGTCTTTACACCGATTACCTTTCCAACTTCTGATTTCTAAATTTCTCTATCTCTTTTAATTGTGTAAAGTAAAATCCTTTTTCCTTCCCTTTTTAACTTCATTATTTTCTTCTATATAAAAAAAAGTATTTTTTAATTTAATAAAATTTTTTATATATTATTATTTTTTTTTTTTTTTTTTTTTTTTTTTTTTTTCTTTTTTTTTTTTTTTTTTTTTATTTTGCAATCCCAAAAAACATTTTATAACTTTCTAAAATAAATAATGAAATTTTGGGCTCGTTTAGTAATCAGGTGCTCTTTTTTACTCATTAATGTTTCAGAATCCGTATTCGTTTTATATTTCTGGAACGACCTCTAATGTACCTTGAAACTCCTTTTTTTTCTAGGCAGTGCTACTGTAGTACATGTGCTATTACTCCACACTCCACACGTGCTGATTGTGTTTCCTGCTTCTCTTTTACATATCTGAGTGCAGCGTAATCCCTACGTCTAATCCTATTATACTTTATAGCCTTCTCATATGTTCCTTATTCAATGTCCTCTTCGTCTCTTGTATAGATAAAAAATATATATATATTTTCCTCGATAGAAGATAGAATTTCTCCTTCTTTACCCACACCTACAGGGAAAGATTTTCCAAACCTCAATATCCAAGTCGTAATTTCTTCTCTTTACCATAATTTGTTTCCCATTTACCTTGTTCGATCTATTCTTCAAGCTTGGGTCAATTGTATTTTGACCTGTCGATAGCCATAGCCATGACAGGAGCTTGCATCAGTAGTTTGAATTAGTATGGAAAGCTAAATAATTCTTTGAACTTATTTGACCATACATCGCACGTCTATACGAATAGATCTGACTAGGTCAGCCTATCCATATGCATTTGTATCTACTAATAAGCCGTTTTATCTATTTCTTAAAAGTGGG
>NW_028234408.1:16509497-16514497 GCF_977035675.1 Penaeus japonicus
AAAATCATTGTAACCATTATATTGATGATAATGATAATCATGACTATGATAACAATAATGATACTAACAAATATGTTGATAATAATAACATTAACAAGAGTAATAATGATGACAGTAATAAAAATAATAAAAATAATAATAAGGATGATAATAATGATGATAATGATGATATTGATGATGATAATAGCAAGGATAACAACAACAAATGAAGTAATGATAATAAGGATAACATCGATAATGATAGTAATGACAACAATGATAATGATATAAGGATAATGATAATAAAGAAAATGGTGATGGTAATAATAGCAATAATAAAAGTGATGTTAATAATGAAGATAATAATGATAATGATAACAATGAAATAATGATGAGGATGACAATGATAATAATAATGGTGATAATGATACTGATAATAATGATCAATGTAATGATGCTAATGATAATGAAAGAAATATATAATATTGATAATGATAATGAGAGAAATATATAATATTGATAATGATAATGTTATAAATAACAACAACAATAATGATAGTTATGATAATGATAAGGGAAGGATAATGATGAGAAGGATATAATTAATAATGATAATGACGATAATAGAAATAATAACAACAATAACAATAAGAAAACAACAACACCACTATAACAATAACAAAAAATAAATAACTCGGTAAACACCAAAAACACCAAACTAAAGACGAAGCAAAAAAAAATATCCCCAAAAAGAGGATAAAACTGCAAGGGAACACGAGCAACAGCAAATACTCAAAAAGATCTTCATTCTGTATTAGTAGGTCAAGTATCGCCCGAGGGTGTTTGCAAGAGAAATCACAGCAGGGTTGGAAATGAAGATGAAATGAAGGAGGTTTATGGATGATCTCCTACATAACCGAATATTATATGTGTTTGGAGGCTGGAGAGTAATCTTGTTGCGTTTGTAGTGTTTGGGTTCTTTCTGTGTGTGTTTGTTTGTTTGTTTGTATTTGTGGGTTGTGGTTGTTATATGTGTTTGGAGGCTGGAGAGTAATGTTGTTGCGTTTGTAGTGTTTGGGTTCTTTCTGTGTGTTTGTTTGTTTGTTTGTATTTGTGGGTTGTGGTTGTTATATGTGTTTGGAGGCTGGAGAGTAATCTTGTTGTGTTTGTAGTGTTTGGGTTCTTTCTGTGTGTTTGTTTGTTCGTTTGTATTTGTGGGTTGTGGTTGTTATATGTGTTTGGAGGCTGGAGAGTAATCTTGTTGCGTTTGTAGTGTTTGGGTTCTTTCTGTGTGTTTGTTTGTTTGTTTGTATTTGTGGGTTGTGGTTATTGTATGTGTTTGGAGGCTGGAGAGTAATCTTGTTGCGTTTGTAGTGTTTGGGTTCTATTTGTGTGTTCGTTTGTTTGTTCGTTTGTATTTGTGGGTTGTGGTTATTGTATGTGTTTGGAGGCTGGAGAGTAATCTTGTTGTGTTGTGTGTGTTTGTAGTGTTCGAGTCTTTTTTGTGTGTGTTTGTTTGTTTGTATTTGTGGTTATAATATGTGTTTGGAGGCCGGAGAGTAATCTTGTTTTGTTTGTAGTGTTTGGGTTCTTTTTGTGTGTTTGTTTGATTGTTTGTATTTGTGGGTTGTGGTTGTTCTGCGTGTTTCGTTGTTTGTGTTTATGTCTGATTGGTTGTGTGTACGTTTGGTTTTACTTGTGTCTATGGTTGTTATGTGTGTTTGTTTGCCTGTGCTTCCGTTTATGGTTGCTCTGTGTGTTTGTCTGTTTGTGCTTTTGTCTATGGTATATGTGTTTAGTTTTGCTGTGTGGCTATTTGTTAATCTCATTTTATGTGTCTTTCTTGTTTTCTTGGTGAGGATAGCTTATGTTACCTCACCCTTTTGGGATGTAACCACTTGCCCTAATGAACTAATAACCCCCCCCCCCCCCTCCCTCTCTCTCTCTCTCTGTCTCTCTATGTATTTATCTACCTATCTATCTATCTATCTATCTCGCTCTCTCTCTTTATATCTTTCTCCTTATTCATTAATCTATCGATCTACCCATCTCTCTATCTATCTCTTCCTCTGTTTTCTCCTTTTAGATATTCACGCACATTTTTATTATGTTTAAGTTGTCTTTTTTATCTTTCTTTTTGTGTGTCATATTGAGATTTTTTCTGCCTTTTCATTAGACACTGAAAATAGAAAAAGTGAAAGTGAAGAAAATAATTACGACTTTTTAAAAATTCTTGTGATAAGGTTCATGATGTGCCTGTATGTGTGTCTGTGTGTGTCTGTGTGTGTGTGTGTGTGTGTGTGCATGTGTGTGTGTGTGTGTCTGTGTGTGTGTGTGTGTGTGTGTGTCTGTGTGTGTGCATGTATGTGTGTGTGTGTATACATGTATACTTATCATTTATATATATGATATTATCATTATATATATAATATATACATTTGTACACACACACACACACACATATACATATATATATATATATATATATAGATATAGATATATATATATATATATATATATATATATATATATACATATATATACATATATGTGTGTGTGTGTGTGTATCTATGTATGTATGAATGAATATGCATATGTCTATGTATATATGCATACTAAAAATATAAATATACATGCATACATACATGTATATATATATATATATATATATATATATATATATATATATATATATATATGTGTGTGTGTGTGTGTGTGTGTGTGTGTGTGTGTGTGTGTGTGTATGTGTTAGTGTGTGTGTGTATGTGTGTGTGTGTCTATGTCTGTATGTATATATGTATATATATATGTATATGTATATGTATATATATATATATACATATACATATACATATACATATACATATATATATAAATAAATATATTATACATACATATAAATATATACAAATATATATATGTATATATATATGTATATATTGTTGTTGTTGTTTATTCAAATGATGCCATTGCCTTTATCCTGAAAAGCCTGCTATTGGATTCCAGAACGATAAACACGCTTCGTCGATTTTTTATCACGATGGATGGTTTTGTTTTACATTTCAATTTATATAAACATATATATATATATATATATATATATATATATATATATATATATATATGTGTGTGTGTGTGTGTGTGTGTGTGTGTGTGTGTGTGTGTATGTATATATATACATATATATATATATACACATATGTATGTATATATATATACATATATAAAGAGAGAGAGAGAGATAGAAAGAGAAAGAGAGAGAGAGAGAGAGAGAGAAAGAGAGAGAGAGAGAGAGAATGAGAGAGAGAGAGAGAGAGAGAAGGATAAACTAACTCACGAGCTCCGAAATACACACTAATCTCCCGCCATTCATAAAAAAAAAACAGCGGCAAACAGAATGCCGGCTTTGTTCCCTGTAATTGAACACGGCGTCGCAACAAGGTAACACCGAAGCTCGGCCTAGTATCTGTCGATCACCCCCGCACTCGCTTGCAATGGCTGCAACGGTTTTGCAATGAAAATATTGGCGTGTTCCGGCCGAGGGAATGACGGGTGCAATGCGATCGCTGTTTGATTGGGTCTTTTTGCTTCGTGTAAGTTTGCTGTCGATATTTTTGTCACTTTTTAAACATTGTTTGGGAGTTGATTTTCGTATATTGCAATTGGTTTTATGATTTATAAGTGCTGAAGGAGGGAGTGTATATGAATGTTGCAAGTTATAATGGCATGATATATTGCATATTCAGGATGATATCGTAATAATGAAAACAATGATAACATGTCCTCTAGAGCAGTGCATACGGCGTGTGATAATGCCGACAAAAATAATAATGATTTTGATAATGATGATAATCATGATAGATTATGATTTCAGTCATAACAATAAGAGTAATGATGTTAGAATTTATATTGATAATGATAATGATAATAATACTTATGATAACAATAATGGTAATTATGAATATGTTGATTATAATGAGAATATCAACAATAACGGTAATAACCATAATGATAATGATAATAAAACAATAACACTGATAATAGTATGATAACAATAACGATAATGATAATGATACTAATAATGATAATTCTAATAATGATGATAATATTCTTGATAGTGATAATAGAAAAACGAGTACAATATTGATAGTGATAATGATAATAATAATCATAATTATGGTGAAGATGATCTTAATGATAATAATGATGATAATGACTGCATCGATAATGATGCTAATGCTAATACTACTAATACTAATGACAATGTTAACATCAACATTGATTTGACACTAATACTAATTATACTGCTAATACTAATACTAATACAACACTAATACCAATACTAATATTACTTATTTTTTCTAATACAAATACTGAAATTATTACTAATACTAATGATATGAATAATCACAACAGTTCATAGCCCTGGCTGACAATCCGCCTAGAAGGTGAATTGTCGAGTAACGTGCTCGACCCGGAGAGGATGTGTCGAAGAAAATTCTAAGGCAACACTGTTAGTGGCACCCGAGGCGATGGTGAAGGTGCCACGCTCGGCAGGTGCTCACTGTGAGCAGTGTAGGCCAGGTCGGTCTTAAGAAAAGGTCATCATAGAACGGTCAACATAGAAAGGTCAACCAGAACGAATATCGCTGTGATGGAATGCTATTCAATGGGTAATCTTGTGAATGAAAACGACAAGGCGGGAAGAGGCTATCGGAGAAGAGTGTTCAACATCTGGAACACAAGATGAATCATGGAATATAGAAAACAAAGGCTGTATGATTAAGTGAGAGCCATCAGGAAAAACGACTACCAACCCCCGCATAGCTGGAAGAAATTGAAAGGCGAATTCCAGAGAGTGAGGAAAAGGAGAGCACTTGAAGGGACGAGGATGGATGTCAAACGGAGAAACCGAAGTGTAAAACGATCGGAAGGAGTAGGAAGTGATACACGAGCACAATAAAACGTTTGAAGAGGAAAAGAACACGAAAGAGGAAATCATGTAATATATACTAGAGTGG
>NW_028234408.1:16531997-16534497 GCF_977035675.1 Penaeus japonicus
ATGAACATGCATTTGTGTGTTTGTATGTGTGTGTGTGCTCATGTACGTAAGAACACCAATGAGCATACATGCGTTGTTATATCCACTCCCTGTACACATGAAATGCCGCAAGTGGGCATTCGCACTTCCCTTCTCAGATCCTAGATCTTTCCCCAACTTTATTCCTCCTTTAATGTCAAACTCCAGGAGTCTTGATCGAGAACTTTCGACAAGAAACCTTAGTTAAGTTTAACGATGATTTAGGCGTTCGAACGAGTAAACACTTTATATGCAAATCTTCCTGAAATCTGATATACAGCTTTCTCAACTTTTGGAATTAATTAATACTTGGGTGTATTATTACAGAAGGTTATTAGAATCGTATAGTGGGTAACATAGTGCGCTACAGGTCGACGTTTTTTATCATAACATGTGCTCTGGTGTGGATAGAATTTCTTGTCGTATCTTCCAGACCAAGATGTGTAAGAGAGAGAGAGAGAGAGAGAGAGAGAGAGAGAGAGAGAGAGAGAGAGAGAGAGAGAGAGAGAGAGAGAGAGAGAGAGAGAGAGAGAGAGAAAGAGAAACAGAAAGAGTGATGTGTGTGTGTGTGTGTGTGTGTGCGTGTGCGTGTGCGTGTGCGTGTGTGTGTGTGTGTGTGTGTGCACGCGTGTGTGTGTGTGTGTGTGCACGCGCGTGTGTGTGTGTGCATGAGTGTCTGTGTGTGTTTCTATAAGGACACATGTGATTGTGTGTATATGCGTGTATATGTTTGTAGTTGCATTATAATGGTACGGCGTAAGATGCATTACACACACCCACACACACACAAATAACACATAATAATAACCCACATCATCTTCCCTTCCTCTTGCACTTCACTTTCATCTAACCTTATTGATCAGCCTTCAATATTAGCAACACTCACTGTTGTATCCATCTTCGAGTTTATCTCCTCTTTCCTCTCCTTTCCCTCCTCCTTCTTCCTCCTCCTTCTTTTCTTCTTCCTCTCTGCTTGCTTTTCCTTCTCCTTCTTCTTTTATTCTTTTACTCCTCATTCCTCCTTTCCTCTTTTCCTCCTTTCCCTCCCCTTTCTCTCCCTCCTCCTTCCCCTCCCCTTTCCCTCCCTCCTCTCAACTTCTTCTTCATCCTTCCTCTTTCCACTTTTCTTCTTCCTCTTTCTTTTCATCTTTGCCCCTCCCCCTCCTCTATTTCCTCCTTCTCCTTCCACCTCCTCCTTCCCCTCTTCTTACTCCTCCTCCTACTTCCTGTCATTTTTCTCTTTCACTTCCTTCCTCTCCTCCTCCTGCCTCTCCACCATCTCCTCTTATTTTTTTCTTCCTCTTCTTCCTTCTTCTCCTCATTCTCCTTCCTCTCCTCTTCTTCTTCCTCCTCCTCCCTCTTCTCTTATCCTCCTCCTCTTCCTCTTTCCTCTCATCCTTTTCATCCTCCTTCCTCTCCTCTTCCTCCACCTCCTTCTCCTTCCTCTGCTCTTTCTCTTCCTCCTTCTTCTGCTCTTCCTCCTCCGCCTCCGTCCACTCGTCTTCCTCTTCCTCTTCCTCCCTCTGCTCTCCTCCTCCTCCTCCTCCTCCTCGTCCTCCTTTTCTTCTTCGTCCTGTCCATTCCAGCCCCCTTTCACCTTCCACCTACCCCTTCTTAAAAACAAATACCATTCGCTGACGTTTGTGATATCATATATCATTATTTTTTCCGCTTTCTCCTCCTACCTCTCACTCCTCTTCTTTCTCTTGTTTCTCTTCTTTCTCCTCTTTCATTTTACTCCTCTTCTTTCTCTTCTTTCTCCTCCTTCCTTTTACTCCTCTTCTTTCTACCGTTTCTCCTCCTCCTCCTCCTCCTCTTCCTCCTTTCATTCCTCCTCCTCCGTCTCTTACTCCTTTTCTTCTTGCCTCTTACTCTTCTTCTTCCTCCTTTTTCTCTTCCTCCTACTCCTCTTCCTCCTCTTCTTCCTCCCTCTCCCACCTAACCTCCTCTTGCTCACACACGCACAAAAAATCCTAATCATCCATCTGAATAACAAATAACACGTGCTATACCCATCTCCCTCCGTCATCAGGATAATTGTCTTTACTCTTCGTTCGTCTCTTCCTCTTTTTCCTTTTTCATTCTACCTCTTCGACCCTCTTCTCCCTTCCACTTCCCCCATGACTCCGCAAAAGGAAAAAGAAGAAGTCAATTATGAACAACAAACAGCATGTAAATCACGACCATCTCCTCCTTCCTTCCCAAAGACGCCAGGAGGAACAACACTTTCTTTTCCTCTTCCTTATCCCCTCCTCCTCTTCGCCCCCCCATCCCCCCACCCCACCCACTGAGAGAAATCTCACCATTCAAACATATCATAGCCATCTCCTCCCTCCTTCGCATGGATACAAGAAGCACAAAATCCTTGCTTTTTCTCTTCCTCCTCCTCTTTTTCATTATTTTAAGAGGAACCAGCCTTCCTTTTTTCCCCTCCCTCTCCCTTTCTCCCCCCCCTTCTCTCTTTTTTCCCTTCCCTCTCCCT
>NW_028234408.1:16546997-16549497 GCF_977035675.1 Penaeus japonicus
CCCGGAAGAGGGCCAATTAAGTGGCCGTGCCCGGAAGAGGGCCAATTAAGGCCTGCCTGAAAGGCCAATTAATGCTCCTGAAAGGCAATTAAGTCACGCCTGGAAACCAATTAAGTGCCTGCCCAAAGCCATTAATGGCCGTGCCTGGAAGAGGGCCATTAAGTGGCCTGAAACAATTATGTGCCTGGAAGAGGCCAATTAAGTGGCCGTGCCTGGAAGAGGGCCAATTAAGTGGCCGTGCCCGGAAGAGGGCCAATTAAGTGGCCGTGCCTGGAAGAGAGAGGGCCAATAATAATTGCCGTGCCTGGAAGAGGGCCAATTAAGGGCCGTGCCTGGAAGGGGCCATTAAGTGTGCCGTGCGGAAGAGGGCCAATTAAGTGGCCGTGCTGAAAGGGGCCAATTAGTGGCCGTGCCTGGAAGGGGCCAATAAGTGGTCCGTGCCTGGAAGAGGGCCAAATTTAGTGGCCGTGCCTGGAAGAGCAATTAATGCCGGCCCAAATAAAACAATAAAGTGCCGTGCCGGAAGAGGGCCAATTAATGGCCGTGCCTTGGAAGAGGAGCAATGAAGTGGCCGTGCCTGGAAGAGGCCAATAAGTGGCCCGTTCCTGGAAGAGGCCAATTAAGTGGCCGTGCCTGGAAGAGGGCCAATTAAGTGGCCGTGCCTGGAAGAGGGCCAATGAAGTGGCCGTGCCTGGAAGAGGGCCAATTAAGTGTCCGTGCCTGGAAGAGGGCCAATTAAGTGGCCGTGCCCGGAAGAGGGCCAATTAAGTGGCCGTGCCCGGAAGAGGGCCAATTAAGTGGCCGTGCCCGGAAGAGGGCCAATTAAGTGGCCGTGCCCGGAAGAGGGCCAATTAAGTGGCCGTGCCTGGAAGAGGGCCAATTAAGTGGCCGTGCCTGGAAGAGGGCCAATTAAGTGGCCGTGCCTGAAGAGGCCAATTTAGTGGCCGTGCCTGGAAGAGGGGCCCAATTTAAGTGGCCGTGCCTGGAAGAGGGCCAAATTAAGTGGGCCGTGCCTGGAAGAGGCCAATTTAAATGCCGTGCCTGAAGAGGGCCAATTAAGTGGCCGTGCCCGGAAGAGGGCCAATTAAGTGGCCGTGCCTGGAAGA
Source organism: Penaeus japonicus (assembly GCF_977035675.1). NCBI lineage: Eukaryota > Metazoa > Arthropoda > Malacostraca > Decapoda > Penaeidae > Penaeus > Penaeus japonicus. Next base: position 16,548,104 of record NW_028234408.1, read on the forward strand.
GGGCCAATTAAGTGGCCGTGGCTGGAAGAGGGCCAAGTGAGTGGCCGTGCCTGGAAGAGGTCAATTAAGTGGCCGTGCCTGGAAGAGGGCCAATTAAGTGGCCGTGCCCGGAAGAGGGCCAATTAAGTGGCCGTGCCTGGAAGAGGGCCAATTAAGTGGCCGTGCCTGGAAGAGGGCCAATTAAGTGGCCGTGCCTGGAAGAGGGCCAATTAAGTGGCCGTGCCTGGAAGAGGGCCAATTAAGTGGCCGTGCCTGGAAGAGGGCCAATTAAGTGGCCGTGCCTGGAAGAGGGCCAATTAAGTGGCCGTGCCTGGAAGAGGGCCAATTAAGTGGCCGTGCCTGGAAGAGGGCCAATTAAGTGGCCGTGCCTGGAAGAGGGCCATTAAGTGGCCGTGACCACGAGGGGAGCTTCTGGGCCTTGCAGGGAAACCAGGCCAAGCAGTGACAAAGAACCGATACCCGCGAAGGGGAATGGGCGTTTCGGACGGGCGCGACGGGTGACGTGGCTTGAGGGATTCTGGTGCTTATTTGTAAATTCATTGTGTTTGAACGCTAGTGACCTGATTATGCAGCTCATGAACGCCGCATTCTAATTGCTGCCTCAGTTCAAATAACAAGTCATTTAGGTAACGAGTATGTCAGTCATCCTCATTACTATCTTTATTATTATCGTTATTATTATAATCATTATCATTATGATGATCATTACTAACGTCGTTGTCATTATAAGTTTTGTTATTAATGTTGTTATTGTCATTATTATCATTGTTGATATTATCATGATCATTATCATATACATCATCATTATTATCATTGTACCTACTGCTTCATTATTTATTATCGTTATTATTATAACAAAATTATCATTATGATGATCATTATTAAACGTCATCATCATCATTTGTATATTATCAATTTTATTAATGTTGCTATTGTCATTATTATCATTGTTGATATTATCATGATCATTATCATATATATCATCATTATCATCATTATCATCATTGTACCTACTGCTTCATTATCATTGTTATTGCTATCATTATTATTAATACTATCATCAGTATCCTTAATTTTACCATCATCATCATCATTATTATGATCATTATCATTATTGTTGTTACTAGCATCATTAGATTTATTGTCATTATTATCATTGCTAATATTATCATGATCATTATCATATACATCATCATTATTATCATTGTACCTACTGCTTCATTATCATTGTTATTGCTATCATTATTAATATTATTATCAGTATCATTAATTTTACCATCATCATCATCATTATTATGATCATTATCATTATTGTTGTTACTAGCATCATTAGATTTAGCATGACGATCGCTATCATTTCATAATTATCATCATTAGCACCACCATGATCATCA
>NW_028234408.1:16564497-16576997 GCF_977035675.1 Penaeus japonicus
ATTGAGTTTATTTAGCTATTAAGATTAACATACATACACTCACCCACCCACCCACTCACCACTCCCCACACCACCCACACTAACACCCTCCTACATACACTCTCACACCCCCAGTACACACACCCCAGCACACATCACACAATCTCACACACACTATATATCTATATAGTATAAATAACGCACCCACACACCCATAATCTTCTATTTAACATTTGTATATCTACAATCAATATCACTATCTATCTCATATTCATATATAAACTACCTCAACCACTCTAAGTTATATACTATTCTACCAAAATATAAAAAAATACAAAAATCTAAATGCTAGATATCTATCTACTCATTATAAGTATAAATATATGTGCGTGTGTGTGTGTGTTGTATTTTTGATGGTGTATATCTATATATCTATCAATATATATATAATACTATACTATAATATAATATACTCCAATCTATATATATATCTATTATATATATACTAAATAAATCTATCAACACACACATACTCCCTCACACCCACCCACACGCATATATAAATACTCAATACATATATATACTATAAATATATCTATAATTATAGGAACACTTAAAACTATATATATCATAAATACATATATATCTAAATATATATATAAATATAATCTATAAATATCTCTATACTATATAATATCAAATATCATGTAAAAAATATATATATATATATAACAAACTATATCATATATAAAAACTATATATATATATGTTCGTGTTTGAGGTGTGTGTGTGTGTGTGTGAGTGGTGTGTTATGTGTGTGCTGAGTTGAGTTGTGGGTGTGTGTGTGTGTGAGTGTGTGTTCTATCTAATATATAACTATATCTATCTACTATATAACACTTAACTCAAAATACCCCCTCACCCCACCCCCACACACCTACACACCTACACCGCACCACCACACACACCTATAACTAACTATATAACTAAAAATCGTAAACTCACTATACTATAACACTATCAATCTCTATACTCTACTCATAATGTATATCAATACACTAATCAATATCTATCACTTTGACTCAAACTCTATATCTATATATAACAATAAATAGACACTCTCTATATCCCTCCATATCATTTATGAATCCTATAACGTAAAACTATAAATCTATCTATATCACTAAAAAACAAACCCACACACGATACATAATACTACTATCTCTCAATAACTGATATAAAAAACACAATAACTGTGAATGTCATGAATTTATGTATATATAAATGGCCACACACACCATCCGATCAGAGGTGTAGGGAAAACCTCTGAAAAAATGTCACACGAACACAACCCACGCGTTTCAACTTCAAGCAGGCAGGGCTATTGACTCCGCAAAAGCAGACTTTCAGAATGAGTTAACAGAAAAAAAAAATAATCCGTAACCTCGGCAGCGATTGAATGCGTAGAGAATGAGAAAGAGAGACGTGGAATAGAAAAGGAGAGAGAGTAGGTGAGGAGGGATAGAGAATGAGACAGAGAGAGAGATGGGGAGGAAGGAGGAAGAATTAGATAGAGAGAGATGGGGAATAGAGAATGACAAAGAAAAAAAGGAGGAATAGAAAAAGAGAAATAAGGACAAGAATATATGAGAGTGTGATATTAGGGAAAAAATTATATTTACGAACTTAGTGTGATATTACATAGATATCTTGCAAACTTAGATAATTATGCAAACTTAGGCTTGGCAAATGTCCCCCATCCACTCCAAAGAAAAACACGGAAAAATAAGTCATCAGTTACGTGAATTTTCAGACAATGAAGAGTAAGTGAGCGATACACATGTATAGTTAGATAAATATAGAGAGTTTGAGAGAATGAGGGTCAGAGAAAGAGAGAGAGAGAGAGAGAAAGATACTAACATAAACATACACACACACACATAAACATATAATTTATATATATATATATATATATCTAATATAAATATATATATATATCTATATTTGCATCATATATAATAAACATATATATACATATATATATATTATAGTTTAGATATAGATATATTTGTGTGTGGTGTGTAGTGTATATATATATAAACCATATTTAATATATATATAGATATATTATATAAAAATATATATATAGAAATATATAATATATATATATACTTGTATGTATATAGATATATATATATATATATATACATATATATATATAGTATACATATCAATATAGAGAGAGAGAGAGAGAGAGAGAGAGAGAGAGAGAGAAGAGAGAGAGAGAGAGAAGACAGGAGAGAGAGATGATAGAATTAGATAGAAGAAAGATATATAGATGTATGTGTTTGTGTGTGTGTGTGGTGTGTATACAATACTATATATAATATTTAATATATATAATATTTTTATATAATATATAATATATATCTATAATATATATATATAAATTTAAATACTATATATATATTAATTTACTAGATTAATTTTTCTCACAGGAATTTAAAATCGGGAGCTGTAATAGGCTTCGAAACCAAAGATCCTTGAGATAAAGTCCAACTATAAAATTGAATCCTTCATAACTCTGATACACTAGAGGCTTCCCTATAACCCCTGAAGCAAACAGAAACGGCAAGCCACCCCTGTAAACCCGATTATACCACAACGCATGATCCGGGCGGCCATCAGGTCTATTTGGTTAATACTTTTAAAATCGTTAACACGATAGGCATGTGTTTGTTTCATGTGAACAAAACGTGTCAATTACATCTTTGAGATGTGAAGTTAATTATTATTTTATAATTATTCTATACAGAGAATATAATGAATCGTCAGTAACTATTATTACTTTTTCTATTTCATTTTTTCTTTTTTGTGAGACAGTTTTACTAAATTGAATATTTTAAATAATATATGCTAAGATAATCAGCGCAACAACAGCTTCTCCCGTGTCATAAAAGCATCTTTCACTTCCTGTTTCCAAAATCTTGTGTTCCTTTTATACCTAAAAATCGGACACCTAGAGCCATTTGTGAAACCAGCCTCTGTTTAAGGTGAAGGTACTCTGTACCTCCCATTTTGAATAATAAGTATAAAATATCAAAATAAATAAATAACACACACTCAAACTCTGTGTGTGTAGTGATTGTGTAGTGTGTGAGAGAGAGAGTGTGATTGAGATATGTGATTGTGTGAGTGAGTGTGAGTGATGCGCGAAAAAATATCCATAAATAAATAAAAATATCTCAATCAATAAAACACACTCAATAACCACTAACAAAAAAAAAAAAAATATATAAATTATGTATAAATATATATACAGTTAAATCGTATCAGTGTGAGAGTGTGAGTGTGTGACAGAGAGTTGAGAGTGTGAGATCAGAGACAAGTCCACAACCCGCGACCAATCCCTAACACGACTACAGCCCAAAAACGGAGGCAAAAATGTAGGCAGTGTCTGTATCTCCACATTCTCCGCGTGCGTTCCAACGGCTCTCCATCAATTCGCATTGAAAGCCTCGCAGATCATTATCGCTATGTCTAGAGCTTTCCTCTTTATTAGAATAATTATCTCTCGCCAAAAAGTTTGCGAAAAGTAATTGTTTTTGGCTGGTGGAGATTCAGCCAAGAATAACGAGTCTCAACCTCAAAAGGAGGCCGGTTTTTAAGTATCGCGTTTTCTAATATTTTGTAACCGTTACCTGTCCGTTTTCGTTCCGTTTGATTTTCCCTATTTATATGTTTATATATTCATTTGTACAATTACAGATCTAACTGTACATGCACTTGTTAATTTATTGTATTATATAACTAACACAATCATTCAACTCCAAATTTTCCTTTGACATTTCATTATTTAGTACCGTATAATTTGTGAAATTCTTTTTTTTAGCCGTTTTGTCACATATCGCATGGTTTCGTTTTATTAATGCAATACGTTTTCGACCATTTTCTTTTTGCCTGCGGGATGAGAGGGGGAATGTAACTTTATTCTCCGACACAGTTTTTAATACAGTAATGTGGCTCTCCGTTCACGGTGGGCAGGCACATATTTTTGAAGCTTTCGTATTAGATTCGCCGAATTCTTCAACCTGGTAAGTATTGAGAGTTGTTGTTTTAGAACTGATACAATAAAAGCGAGAGTGGAAGAAGAGAAAAAAGGATTAATGATTACTATTCATGTTTTTCAGCGATGATGTTGTATGATAAATGCATAAGGCGCCAGTCCCCGGGGGACATAGAATTAGTGTGTTGCTATCCGCGTTGCATGCATTTTCATAAAGGAAATGAAAAATTCATGCATTCGGTTAAATAGAAGATGTTGACATCAGAGTAACAGAAAGGAAAATGGAAAAGGGAAGGTAAAAAAACAACACAATAAATGACGGCAATTTCTTCACTATGAATACAAAGCCATTCTTAAGCGTAAAAAATACCCGTAAATATTTTTTTCTCTCATCCTCTTATACGAACGAAATCTTATTCGGGCTGCTCTCTTCCTCTCTCATCTCTCTCACTCTCTCTCTCTCTCTCTCTCTCATCTCTCTCTCTCTCTCTCTCTTCCCCTCCTCTCTCTCCTCTTCTCTCCTCTCTCTCTCTCTCTCTCTCTCTCTCTCTCTCTCTCTCTCTCTCTCTCATCCTCTCTCTCTCTCTCTCTCCCTCTATCTCTCTCCCCCTCTCTCTCTCTCTCCCCCCTCTCTCTCACTCTCTCTCTCTGACTGTCTCTTTCTCCCCCTCTCCCTCCATCGTAACTTTCTCTCTCCTCTCTCTGCCTCTCCTCGTTCACACTCTCTCTCTCTCTCTCTCTCTCTCTCTCTACTCTATTTATATATATATGATAATATATAATATATATATTATATATATATATATTATATAATATATATAATTTATATATAAAAAAATATAATAAAAATATATATGAGAAGTGTATATATATGTATGTATATATATATATATATATATATATATATAAATATATATATATATAAATTATATAAAAAAATATATATATATAGACACACACACACACACACACATATATATATATAATAATATATATAAAAAATATATATACATATATAATAATATAAATATATATATATAAAAAAAAATATATATACATATATATGTATTAATGTTATTACAACATACATAATAAAAATATATATATATATATATATATATATATATATATATATAAAATATATATATATATATATACATACATACATACAACTTATTTAATATAATATATATATATATAAAAAAAATATATATATAAATACATAATATATATATAAAAATAAAATATATATATGTATATATATATATAATATAGATATTGATATATAAAAAAAAATATATAAAATTTTAATATATATACACACACTCACATACACACACACACACACACACACACACACACACAAACAACACACACAACACACACAAATAATATATATATATATATATATATATATCTAACTAACACAATCTCTCTTCACACCCACACACACAAAAATTGTGTTAGATAGAGTAGAGTGAGTTGTAGAGAGTGAGAGGACTGAGATTATAGAGTCTATCACATCACACCACACACAAAAACACACTCAATCAATACTCACCACACACCCCAAACACTACACAAAAACAAATCACACCCATACTCACACTCTCATCCACACACACAAAAACACACACCACACAAATTTACCCCCCCCCCACCCCCCCCCCCCCCACCACAATATCTATCCAAACTCTATCAATCAAACACTCACACACACACACACACACTACACAAAGACACATACCCACCCCAAAACAAATATACATAATCCCCACACACACCACACATCATCTCCCTAACACACCTCACACAACAAAATCACAATAAAAATATTCCCAAAATAACACAAAAAAAATAAACAAAATCACCAACACACACACATACACACACTAAATCACACACACTCTCAATCACTCTAACACACACACACACACTAACTAGACTCATGACAAACACAGACCTTAACAATCACAAACGACACCACAAAAACACACACACACACACACACTCTCACACATACATACACACACACTCATCTCTCTACACACATCACACCTCACACACCACACTCACTACACACAACACATCACACACTCACCCACACACCATACACACCACACACACACACACATCACACACACACACACAACTCACACACACCCCCCACCTCACAAATGCCACACACACACACTCACACACACACACCCCCACACACAACACACTCAACACTCCCCTCACACACACACAATCACCACACTCACATACAACAACTCACACACACACACACTCCACACACACACACCACACTCACATACACACACAGACCCCCCACGCCCCCCCCACCCCCCCCCCCCCCTCCCCCCCCCCCCACCCCACTCACACTCACACACACACTCAACAAACACACACTACACACACACACACACACCACACACACACTCACAACACACACACCACCTCACCAAACACTCACACACAATCACACAAAAACCATACACGACCCCCCCCACACTCCCACCACCCCCCCCCCCCACCACCCCAAACACACACACACACACACATCACACACACACACACACAACACACCACACACACTAAAACTCACAAACACGCCAGCGTAACCGCGCAGATGAAATCCGGTAGCGTTACCTAAAAAATATACAAAACATAAGTGCGATAACAAACTCATATAATGCATATGCTAAATCACATGCACAACCCTAAAGCCATCATATCGTTAACGATATTGTTAATAACTTCTGATGAATTATCTCGTGTAGATGAGCGTCATATCATATTTCTTCATCTCATTCATCTATTTTTCATTTACTGCACATGCTAACAATACGACTAAACGAATAAAAGCAACGTGTAACGAATGAAAACAAAATCAAATGAAGATGCACAAAACAGTCATGTTTCATACAATTTAGAAAGAACAAAGAACCTACAATGAAAAAAAAAAAAAACACACCACAGAAGAAGACAGAAGCCATAACAGAAAAAAGACGAATTAAAAAAGGAAAGAAGAAAATCTCACAAAAGCAGCCAGTACAACGGCGGTGAGATGTGTACACACAACAGCGTGAATGGTGTAGCGCGCGGCCCCTCGCCTACGCCACAATAAAACTCCGGGCTTCCTCTCCTTTCTCTTGCTCCTCCCCCCCCCCCCCCCTCCATCTCCCCTCTTTCTTCCCCTCCTCCCCCCCCCTCCATCTCCCCTCTTCCTTCCCCCCCTCTCCCCCCTCCATCTCCCCTCTTTCTTCCCCTCCTCTCCCCCCCCCCCATCTCCCCTCTTCCTTCCCCTCCTCTTTCCCCTCCCCCTTCCTTTCCCTTCCCTCTTTCCTCCCTTCTCTTCCCCTCTTTCGCCCCCCCCCCTACACCATGCATGCAATGTCGCGTTGCAGTTATTTCCCACCATTGCACTGCACCAACGCACGCACAACACTCTGCGTAGTTTATGTCTATGATTTCGTGAAATGGCGAGCCGTTTTTGTCATGAGTTTCTCGATTGAAAGTTCCTTTTGGTACTTGTTTTGGGGTAAAGACTGTTGCAGTTTGCCTTGACATTTATCTGTACACACACACACACACACACACACACACACACACACACACACACACACACACACACACACACACATACACATACACACGCACAACACCACCCACACACACACACACACACACACAATACTATAATATATGTATATAAATATAAATATAAATATATATATATATAAAAAATCTATATAAAAAAATATAAAAAATAATATGAGTGTGTGTGTGTGTGTGGTGTGTGTGTGTGTAAGTACATATCTATACTAATCTATATCAATCTATTTCCTCTATCCATCTATATATGTAAACATATCTATGTCTAATCTTATCAATGGACATAGGTAAATATATATACATTACATAAACATATATATATATTATAAATATAGATATATATATATAATATATATATATATATATATATCTAATAAAAATATATATACACATATATATATACGGAATATATATATAAAATATATATAAAAAGATATATATAATATATATATATGCTATATATATATATAATGTATATATATATATATATATATATATAATAAATATATAATATATATATATAAAGACATACATACAACATATAAAAAATAAATATAAATATCATATAATCTATATATAATCTACAATTTATATACTATCTAATTATTTGTATTTATAAATAAAATTAAATATTATATAAAATATATATATATAAATATATTATGTATAATAAAATAAAATATAAATATAATATATAATATCATATACATACAATTTGTATATCTAAATATAAAAAAAATAATAAAAATATATATATTAAATATAAATATATATCTTAATATATACATACAATTTATATATATATATATAAATATATATATATATATATATATATATATATATATATATATATATATATATACATATACATATTTTATAGATATATATATATTATATTTATATATTATATATAAATATATAATATAAATACAACATGCATATATATATTATATATAAATATATAAAAATAATATATATATATATAAATAAAAACTAAATATAATATATATACTAATATATATATTATATATTATATATATATTTGTGTATATAAATTATATATATATATATATATATTATGTATATATATAAAAAATATATATATACACACACACACACACACACACACACACACACACCCCCACACACACACACACACCACATATATATATATATATTATATATATATATATATATATATATATAATAAATATATAAATCTACACACTAAACCATCGAGTGTGGTGTGTGTGAGGGGGGTGAGTGTGTTTGTGTGAGTTTGAGTGAGTTTGGGTGTGATATTGTGTCATACAAATACTTATACACACACCTAATCGCCAATATTCCTTCTCTCTAACAGAAATTACTAAAACCACTCATATATTTTTCAATTCCAATACCATCTATTCAATATTTCATATTGCACACGATGCTGGCAATCTTGTAAATTATCATATCAGCAGTTTGCATTATCCCAACGTACGACTAAAAATTTCTGCTAGATATATTGCATATTCAGTTTTCACAGACAAGAATGAACAAATATAAACAACATCATAAAAAACAACAACCATAGAATCTACAATCTTATATATGCAATTATAATTAAATACACATCATATCCATACATATAAACTTAAACACCCACAACACATACAGACATAATATATATATGTATATGTATAAATTATAAATAAATAACAATATATATATACTTACACATATATAAAATTTTAATATATAAATATATTATATATAAACTATGTATATATATACATATATATACATACATATATATATATATATATATATATATATATATATATATATATAATATAAAAAATATATAATATATATAATATAAATATATATAAATTATATTTATATATATATGTGTGTGTTGTGTGTGTGTGTGTTTGTTTGTGTGTTTGTGTAGTTGAGGGGAGTGTGAATGTGCGCGCACGCACCCACACACGCACACACACACACACCCCCTCACACACACACACACACACACACACACACACATCTATAACGATATATATGACATAAAAATATATAATATATTATAAATTATATATATATATATATATATAAGCATAAAAAATGTTGTGTTAAATATATATATATATAAAAATAAATATAAATAAATATATAGTAAAAAAAAATATATTAATATATAAATATCCCAATATATGAATAAATCTATACATATATAAATATCTAAAAAAATATACATTAAAAATATATATATAACTTTTTAAGTATATATATATACATTCATATATCTAATAATATATATAAAATTTTAATATATATAAATATATATATATATACATACTATATATACATAACAATAAATATATATAAATAAATCTATCTATATATATATATATATAAATATATAATATCAGTATAATGAATGTATATCAATAAATAAAATATAAAAAAATATATATATATATATATATGTATATTCATATTTATATTATATATATAACAAATTAAATTAATGTACATATACAAATATATATATAATATATTATAATATATATATAATATATATAAAAAAATATAAATAGACATATATATCGTGTGTGTGTGAGTGTGAGTGTTTGAGTAAATTATATATATATATATATATATAAACAAATATATCTATACTAATATATAATATATATATTAGTATAATAAATAATAATAATATATAAATAAATATATATAAATATATATAAATAAATATCAACACACCTACACACACACATCTCACCACACACACACCCCACACAACACACACACACACACACACACACCCACAAATAAACTATCAATAAATATATAAAAAAAATATAATATCACACACACACACACACACACACACAGTTAGAGAGGAGAGAGAGTTTTAGAGGTGAGAGAGATAGATAGATACAGTGAGATATAGAGACTCACTCACACACTCTACACACACCAAAACCTAATTCACCACCCACACTCACACACACTCACACCACCCTCACACACACACGACACACACACAACACACACACACACAACACACACATACACACACATACACACACACACTCACACACACACACACAACACACACACACACACACCACACACACAGACATACAGACATACATACACACACACACCACACACACCAACACACACCACACACTCACACACACACTCGCACCACACACAACCATACTTACATACTTACACACCCCCACCCACCCACACACAGACTAACACACACACACACTCACACACACACACACCAACACAACACACAACTCACACACACACACACACAACACAACACACACACACCCACAAATAGATCTAGAGAATATAGAGATACACACTCACACACACCACACACACACACACTCACACACAAACACACAAACACCCACACACTCACCCCCACGCAAGTACACACACACAAACACCCACCCACTCACCCCCGCACACACACACACACCCTACACTAACACAGACACACGCACACACCACTCACACACACACACACCCACTCTCTCGCGCGCTCTCTCTCGCTCGTCGCTCTCGCGCTCGCTCCTCTGCGGCTCTCCCCTCTCTCCTCGCCCTCCCTCGCTCCGCTATCGCTCTCTCTTTTTCTCGCGCTCTCCTCTCTCTCTCCCTCGTTCTCGCTCTCTCGCCTCTCTCGTCTCCTCTCTCTCGCTCTCTCTCTCGTGCGCGCTCGCTCTAGTCGCTCTCTCTCTCTCATCGCCCCCACACATACCCTGACCCACTCATAGAGTACACACACAACCCATCGCACGACACACACACACCCACACACCAACACACACACACAAAAACACACACACACACACAACTACACACACACACCGACACACCACACAACAACACACACACACATTTCATACACTCCAACACACACACACAACACACAATGGGGGGGTAATATATATATATATGTATAAATGTCTGAATGAAAAAAATTTATAATAATATAAAATATATAAATCTATCACAATATAAACACTCACTCGAGCTCGCAGCGATCGCGCTCGCGCTACTCGATCGCGCTCGATCCTCGCGCGCGCTCGCGCTCCTCGCTTTCTCGCTCTCCCCTCCCCCTCCCCCCCCCCCTCCCGCTCCCCTCCCCGGCCGAATAAAAACAAACAGGCTACCGCCCGCACACAATCTCCTCCCCTCCCCTTCCACGGCTCAGAGCAAGACCTCCTCCCTCCTACCACCACCCACTATGTTCACCCCCGATGGCCGACTTTAACACCCCAAACAATTGCAGATTGAGACCCACAGACAATCTCACTGTTCAAAAATACCTTCCATTGCTCCCCACTACATCTTTGCACTAACAAATCCGCCCCTTCTATATATTCATTACACTAAAAAACAACAAACTGGAGACCTTGCTCACTGGGCACATTCAATAACACTAATCTGTTGACACTGGAGTACTATACCCTCAAAGATACTACATAAAAGGAATATCTTTAACTCCTTCGTACTACAATTATGCGTTTTATCTTCCTCACTCTCTCTAACACCTCACCACTCTCCCAATGAACAAAAATAAAGTAAAAACCCAACACTCACACACCCTCCCACCCTCACATCTAATCTCACCACTCACTCCACATCACAAAATCCACACTCACATCGCTCACACTCACTATTCGATCTCTCTCTCACTGTCTGTTTCTCTCCGCACATCTCAACTGTACATTATTAACATAAAATTAACATAATGAATGCCTAAATATAGGTTCGAGAGAGAGATGTTAAGAGAAAGAATAGCACTCGAATCGTAAGGGAG
>NW_028234408.1:16585337-16590337 GCF_977035675.1 Penaeus japonicus
ATCATCATCCTTTTCCTCCTCCTGCTCCTCCTCTCCCTCCCTTCCATATCCTGCTCCTCCCCCTCATCCCATCCCCCACCTTCTCCTCCTCTTCCTACCTACACCACCTCTTCAATCCTCCCCCTTCCCTACCTAACCCCTCCCCCCAACCCCCAACCCCCACCACCCCATCACGTAACAAAGGAGAGGAAGTTCAAACGGAAATCGACCTTTAATCCCAAGACGTTCCACGCGGGAGTGGTAACAGTGCAATCAAAGTTCTCATATACATCACGATTTCCTCCATGACCTCTCCTCCCCCCCCCCTCCCCCGTTATTCCCCCCTCATCCCCCACCTTCCCTCACCCTTACCCTCATCCTAAACTCTCCCCCACTACTGCTTTCCCCCTGACACTCCATCGTCCACATAAATGGTTTCACCTTATCAGACGCAGACACATACATATATGTATACACAAACACAGACAAGTACTCAGACACATACACATACGCACGCACACACACACACACACACACAAACACACACACACACACACACGCACACACACACACACACACACACACACACACACACACATATATATATATATGTGCATATATATATATATATATATATATATATATATATATATATATATATATATATATATATATAGACACATACACATACACAGACACATACACAGACACATACACAGACACATACATACATTTAGATACATACACAGATTCATAGAGACACAGTCACAAGTATCCAAATATTTTGTAAAGTAAAATGTAAATACCGTGTATTCATGTAGTGAAAAGGGGAGCTATTTTCCTTGCAAAGTAAATATTATATTTTCACTTAATGTGAACGCCTTATTTTTTCATATAAACCCGTACTTTCCTTTGATCAAATACCGTATTTTTTCCCGCAAAGTATGGTTTATATTAGTCTGGTAATGTAAATACGTAATATTTTTGATGCCTGAAAGCCGTCATTTTCTCCAAATACAAATTCTACCTTATCAAACGCTCGCTTTCTCTCTCTCTCTCCCTCTCTCTCTCTCTCTCTCTCTCTCTCTCTCTATCTATCTATCTATCTATCTATCTATCTATCTATCTATCTATCTATCTATCTCTCTTTCTCTCTCTCTTTCTCTTTCTCTCTCTCTCTCTCTCCCTCTCTCTTTCTTTCTCTCTCTCTCTCTCTCTCTCTCTCTCTTTCTCTCTCTCTCTCTCTCTCTCTTTTTCTCTCTCCTCTCTCTCTCTCTCTCTCTCTCTCTCTCTCTCTCTTTCTTTCTTCACTCTCTCTCTCTCTCTCTCTCTCTCTCTCTCTCTCTCTCTCTCTCTCTCTCTCTCTCTCTCTCTCTCTCTCTCTCTCTCTCTCTCTCTCTCTCTCTCTCTCTTTATCTTTCTCTCTCTTTCTCTTTCTTTCTCCATTCCGTCATTTGTATTCTTATTTTATGTTTGTCATTGATATTATGTCCACTGAAAATTATTTACATATGTATGTTTCGCTGTTATCATATATAGGCAAATATATTATTGTATTCTATATAATGTACTATTCTATCATTCTATTTATTTCATATATATCTATCTTACCACATATGCCCATATACAAACACGTACGTGCGCTCTTTGTTCCACCTATCTAATTACTTCTCTCTGTCAGCCACGTTCACTCATACCAGTGTTGTTTGTCTTTCCCTTCGCAAGAGCTATGTATGATGCAATATTTCCCTCATCACATTCCGAATGCCACATGTCACACACACACACATGATTCACAGATGTCCTCAGACAAATCTTACACTCTGATAGGGAGTCTCATCTCGGGGAGCATATGAGCAACCCCTCGCTCTCTGGAGGAGGAGAAGCTCTCACTCCAACACACTACTGTTCAAGTCTAAGCGATATGACAGGAAAGCTATTTCGTCCTTGTTCTTCACACCCTTAGCCACGCTACCATTATTCTTGCACAGGTCGCCGCCACCTCTACAACGATGTCTTTCAACCTGCACATCGCCAACACTACTCCTGCTCTGCCAAGCTGCCGTAACTTTCAAGTGTGTGCCAACCTTCCCCTTGAGATGTGACCAGGACCCGATGGTCGACGCTACCTGCTTAGCTGCCGAACTCTCGCTGCGACATCTAAGAACCGGCAGCTAGACCACGCATTACCAAGGACGCGGACAATCTCGCCCATGATGATTCATCTCTCTCTCTCTCTCTCTCATTCTCTCTCTCATTCTCTCTCTTTC
Source organism: Penaeus japonicus (assembly GCF_977035675.1). Lineage (NCBI taxonomy): Eukaryota > Metazoa > Arthropoda > Malacostraca > Decapoda > Penaeidae > Penaeus > Penaeus japonicus. Next base: position 16,587,587 of record NW_028234408.1, read on the forward strand.
TTTCTCTCTTTCTCTCTCTCTTTCTCCCTCTCTCCCTTTCCTTCTCTCCCTTTCCTTCTCTCTCTTTCTTTCCCTCTTTCTCTCTCTCTTTCTCCCTCTCTCCCTTTCCTTCTCTCTCTCTCTCTCTCTCTCTCTCTCTCTCTCTCTCTCTCTCTCTCTCTCTCTCTCTCTCTCTCTCTCTCTCTCTCTCTCTCTCTCTCTCTCTCTCTCTCTCTCTCTCTCTCGCTCTATCTAGATCATGCAGTCATATGGATACTATTGAGTATGACATTGGTGTAACAACTGAGCATGTTCGTAAAATCATAAAGAAAAAGCTCTCCACTCAAGCTGAAACCGAGAGAAATGTTGAGCAAGACACAAGCAGATCAATCATTCACCATAATGCTATGTCCAAGACAAAGCATATCTACGGCAGTACAAACAGAGTTACGAGACAGCTTGATGTAGTGACCACAAGATTACGGCTTGGCTACAAATATTACTGGGAGTATAGTGTTTCAAACAATGCTGGGGGAACTGAATGCAAGTTGTGCAGTCAGCCCTATTCACACACCCTTGACCACTATGTAATGATATGTCCTCTAATTGAAGAATTTCGTGAAAGGATTGAACGTAAAACATTGTACAGTATTGCAACATCCTTTATAGAGGATGGCATTTTATCAGACATATTACGTAAACACAAGGACTTTGCCTGTAATATATAAAATTGCAAGGCCTCTCTAGAGTGATATACATTCACTACTATGTCTTATGTATAGCTTTGCCCTAGCTTACTGATTGACAGGGTCACAGTAATATCTGCTTTACCAACAATGTATGCCTCAGAATCTAACATGAACTGTACAAATCATTTAGGCATAGTTCCTATGCCTATTCATGTGTATACAATGTATATAGTATGAATAAACATATAAAAAAAAATCTCTCTCTCTCTCTCTCGGTTTCTATCTCTCTCTCTCTTTCTCTCTCTCTCGGTTTCTATCTCTCTCTCTCTTTCTCTCTCTCTTTCTCTCTCTCTTTCCTTCTCTCTCTCTCTCTCTCTCTCTCTCTCTCTCTCTCTCTCTCTCTCTCTCTCTCTCTCTCTCTCTCTCTCTCTCTCTCTCTCTCTCTCTCTCTCTCTCTCTCTTCTCTCTCTCTCTCTCTCTCTCTCTCTCTTCTCTCTCTCTCTCTCTCTCTCTCTCTCTCTCTCTCTCTCTCTCTCTCTCTCTCTCTCTCTCTCTCTCTCTCTTCTCTCTCTCTCTCTCTCTCTCTCTCTCTCTCTCTCTCTCTCTCTCTCTCTCTCTCTCTTTCCTCTCTCTCTCTCTCCTCTCTCTCTCTCTCTCTCTCTCTCTCTCTCTCTCTCTCTCTCTCTCTCTCTCTCTCTCTATCTATCTATCTATCTATCTATTTATATCTATCTATCTATCTATCTATCTATCTATATCTATATATCTATATATATATATATATATATATATATATATATATTTATATGTATATATGTATATATACATATATATATATATTATATATTATATAATATATATATATATATAAATGATACATGATTTTTTTTTTCTACATGCTTTCATTACTTGTTTTTGTTGTTGATTTTCGCATTCAAATTTATGAATTGCATAAGGTCATTGATTATGTTGTTATTATTATTGTTATCATTAGCAGTAGGGGTATCGTCATCGTAATCATTGTTATTGCTAAAATTAAAACACTTGTCATAGGCATTATTTTATTGCATGTTATCAACCGTGTTTTAGTTGTTGTTGCTCTTGATGTCATCATTTTTTTTCTTATCTTTATTGTCATCATTATCGTTATTGTCGTTGAATTTGACATTATTATTACTACTATCATTATCATTAGTATCATCTTAATTATTTTTATTATCATTATTATTGTTATTGTTATTGTTATCATTATTATTAATATCATAATTTCCATATCTTTGTTATTGCTAATATCATCATTATTATTTTTATTACCATTATTATTCATGTTGTCATTATTATCCTTATTGTTATTTTATTTTTTTATATAATTTTACTATTGTTATTTTCATAATTGATATCATTATTATCATCATTATTATCATAATCAGTATCATTATCCTAACTGTTACTATCAATTCAATATCATTATCATAACTATCACTACTCTAATTTAATATCATTATCATTATCAGTATCATTGTCATTACTTCTACTAATAACCACCCTCATGTTTATCTAAATATTTATCATTGTCCTAATCATTATTTTGTTTCCTTGTTTGAGTACGTGCATTTCATATACGTTTTTTTTCTTCTTGCTTCTCTCAAGAAATATTGTTGAAACATTAGTAGTAACATTATTAATAAAAGTCCCATTTCTTAGTGTTTCCTTGAATCTCGGATTCTCTTATTATTCAACGTACCCTCACTTGTTGATTTAAAATGTCATGCAACAAGGGCTGACCTGTGATTGCAATATCCCTTTGTTGTGACAAGTATTGCAAGAACAATAGCCATCCCTCACATTCCAATACACTCAAAAATGAGATCTTTGTATTAGAGATATCCTGATTAGAAAAAAATAAATGAACGTGTAAATTGTCTGTTGACATTTTCCTCATACTTTGACTGCTTGTGAATTAGAGAGTTGGACAGAACAGCCATCTTTGTCCTGGTAACAATGGGGAATGTCTCCAGAGTTATGGTGTTTTTCTACTTATGCACAAATATGGGAATGAATAGATATATTGCAAGCATACAGA
>NW_028234408.1:16627837-16632837 GCF_977035675.1 Penaeus japonicus
TCATCAATATCATCTTAACTATTGTCAGGATCTTCATGTGCGTTTCGATTATTTTCATCATAATTTGTACCATCTTTACCACTGCTATTACCCTTACTGCATTACTTTCGGTTTTCTCAACAAGAGCATACCTGCAAATTCTACGGTTTGTAGACCCATGTTTTACTAACTCCTAATGGGTACTTTCCTTTTTCTTAAATGTTTCATAGAAATGACACCACTTCTCACACTACAACAGGCCGTTAGACGTAGGTGGAGCCGAAAACACTTTTTCAAATTTGTTTTCTTTTCCTTGGCTTTCCTTTCAGTGTATTTACATATGGTCCCTCTTAACAAGCGTAGATACTAAGGTTGGGTCCAGTAAGAGTTTTCTGATAGTGTATTCCACTGTAAAAAGAAAGAAGGAAAAAAAAAAAAAAAAAATATATATATATATATATATATATAATATATACAAATACATATATATATATATATATATATATATATATATATATATATATATATATATATATATCATATATATATATATATATATATTATATATATATATATATATATATATATTATATATATATATATATATATATATATATATATATATATATATATATATATATATATATATATATATAAGTACAGTATATATATATATATATATATATATATATATATATATATATATATATATATATATATATATATATATATATATATCACTACAAATATCTTATTTTACGTTTCTAAGAACTTTAATATCATTAGCATATCATCTTCAACATTCCAAGTATCATTATTGCATTATCATGGCAATTATCTTTCGTTTTGCTCCCAATACCACGGTTCCAAACCCAAGTTTCACTAACTTTATATTGGTATATTTTCCTCGTTCCTTATGTGAGTCTTGGTGGATAGGGCGTAGATATAGATAGTAAGATTGGGTCCGGGGAGGGTTTTCTACGAGTGTCTTGTTGTAGTAAATCAGATTTCATAATTTTCAATCTTTTGTCATTATCATGATTTTTTCATTTCCTTTCCAAAGACATTTCATAGACGTGACACCACTTTTCATATAATATCAGACCCGTGTTTTGTCAAATAAGTTTCCTTGAATAGGACGTAAAATGAAGCATACTTATTTCGTTTCTATTTCTCTCAGATGTTTTCAATTTTCGTTCTTTTCAACAAATATATATATTAAGGTTTGGTCAGGGTAAGGCTACTACTAGCGCGTTCGTCTGTGGAAAATCGGGTTTTATTCTCATCAATGTCGGCATCGTTATTGTCATTATTATCAATGCCTTTAATTCTATAGTCATTATCATCAATGTCTTTATCATTATTTTCATCACCATCCCATATATTCACAACATTCTCACTGATAGTTGCTATCATCATCACTATCATCACCTCTGCGAGTATCATTATTGTTTCATCAGAGCAAGTACTCTCGGTTTTACTTTAAAAGGACGGTAAAAAATCTACGGTCTAGAAACCCACACTTCACTAAGTCCAAAATGGCACTTCACCATTCCTTTTTCTAAAACATTTCATACACATGACACCAATTTTCACAATGCAACAAACCCGCCTTTTCTCTAGTGAGTTTCGTTGGACAAGGCGTGGATTGGAACATACTGTTCTATTATATTTTCTTCTCCTTATTCCCTTCATTGTTCCCCTCAACAATACTTCGGGTGGGTCCGGGAAGGGTTTCCTGCTAGTACCTCGCTCTGGGGGAAATTATTATTATTATTGGGATTATCATTTGCGTTGTAGCATTTTCCTTATTATTGGTTATTCCTAAAGCCGTCTCGTTATTGTCAAAAACTCTACGGTTTGTGTTCCCATGTTTCACTTCCTCTTATTATTTTCTCCATTCCTTTTTCTCAAACATTTTATAGACATGACACCAGTTCTCAAGTGGGACTCGTTAGACAGTGCACATAGCAAAACAAGATTTCCTAAATTTATTTCGTTTTTCTTCTTTTTCCCTTTAGTATTCTGGTTATTCGTTTCTCTAACAAATGTTTATACTAAGATTGGGTCTAGGAATATTCCACTATCGGAAATCAGATTTTATCATTTTCACCAATATCATTATCATTATTTCTATCATTATCATGTGCTTTTTGCATTGCAACAGGTATGTGTTTCCTCAAGTGAGTCTCGTTAGACAGGGCGTGCATTGTTTCTTTTTCCTCTTTCTCTTTAGTGTTTTGACTTCTCGTTCCTCCTAGCAAATGTAGATATTAAGGGTAGGAAGACAATAGCTGCCTCAATCTTATTTTTACTTCCGTTATCACTATTTTCATTATTACTTGCTATCATCATCAACAATTTTATCACTGCTAATATCCTTTTTGAACATTATCATGGCAATCTCCTTCCGTTTCCGCGACACAGTTATTATTAATATTTGCGTTACCGCCATTTCCTTCAATATTCGTTATCATTGTCACCATCTTCATCACTGTAATTGTCATTACTACACTATCGCTGCAATCATCCTCCCTATCCTTTCCACAGACATGGTTACAAACTCAATATGATTTCACTAACTCCCTATTGGAATAATTTCCCTGCTCCTTTTTCTCAAACATTTCTCAGACATGACACCACTTCTCAGATTGCAACAGGCCCTCGTTTTCTCAAGTGAGTCTCGTTAGAAAGGACGTAGAGCAGAGCAAGCTTTTGGATGTTTCTTTCCTTTTTCCTCACGTTCCCTTTACTGTTTTGATTTTTCCTTCCTCTTAACGAATGTGGTTACTAATGAGAAAAGTTTTTTCATGTGCCTTTTCTACTGTGGGATATCAGCTTTTATTATCAACATCAGTATCATTATCTTCGTTATCATCATATGCGTTACCACCATTTTCATCAGTATTTGCTATCATTTTCATCATATTCACCATTGCTTTGATCCTTACTGTAATTATCATGGCAATTACCTTCTTTAAATGTATATATTGCTATTGTCTTCTACTGTGGGATATCAGACTCTCATCAGTATAATCATCATTTATGTCATTGCCATCATATGCATTATTAACATTGCCATCATTGGTCATCATTATCAAAAATTCACTTTTGTTTTCAATAATTTGAAAGGCATATTCATAAACTCTATTGTCCACAAAACAATTTCACTGACTCCCTATTTTTTCACTTTCTTCCATTTTTTCCGTCCTCATCATCAAAATCATCACCAACATCATTATCATCCTAATAATTATCCTCAGCATCATCATTATTATGGTCATTATCATCATCATTTGCATAATCATCGCCATCATAATCATCATCACCATTATTAACATTATCATTTTTCTCATCATTATCACATCATCTTCATGATCATAACCATGATCCTTACCATCATCAACATATTTTGATAATTACATCCTCACCATCAACATCATAATTATTATCATCATTGCATCCTCATCATCACCAACATCATCATCATCAACATATTTTTTTTATCAATACATCCTCACCATCAACATCGTAATCAAAGTCATCTTCATCATAAACAGAAAACACTACACCCAAATAGAATGACGGAAAGTGAAGCAAAAGAAATAAGCAGAATATAGCCCTTTTACAGGAAAAAAAAAGTACTACAAGTTAGATTTTGAAATATCTCAACTTGGCGAAAATCTACCCGAGCTTTCCTGCCTTTACGTCACACCAAGTTGGGGAAGTTACGACTGATGGGCTCAAGCGAAGGAGAAAGAGGTAGTGAGGGAGGGCATTGAGGTATTGGAGATAAGATCCTTGGTCCTGGAGACATTTTTGAAGATGTTGATTTTGTTCATGATGTGAGTTTTCCGTTTGATGTCGTTTGTTGATTGATACTTGTATAAGCCGAAGTATTATATAAACTAGTTACCGCAATGCATAAAAATAAGTGCATAATATACTTATAGCATAATCTATCGTACAACAAATGTATAATCATTTATCAGTTAAAGAAGATAAGAACTGTATATCAATATTTACAGTTAATCTTGAAGTGTTCCCTTAATGAGTATGCCCTCTTAGATTCAATGGATAGGTTAGAAGCAAGCGTAGCATATATAGACAGGTAAAAAGTACATTTCCATTCTACTAAAAGGGACTTATTTTTACTCCGCTTAAAACAATGGCATTTTCGGGGTTCTTGATCTCAAGCCGATTCATTGTCAAGATTGTATTACTTCTGTTGCACTTGCAAAAAGGTCTTTTTGTGATTGATACTATTGCTTCCTTTACATCTTTATTGAGCAAGCTTGAAAATCTAAATCAGTAAACTCTTAAAGCAATGGATTTTAATATTTTCAATATTTTCATATTTCAGATAAAACATAAAAGTAATCCCTTGCAAGCAAGTTTGTGTAAGATCAAGCGTCTATCGCGAAAGTGAAGAACAATTTGGCTGATTGAAATAGCTGTGTGAATTGTACAGAATAACATAAATGTAATGAAGCAATGAAATTAGGTACAGACGCAGTAAGAAAAAAAAGAAATAACATTAATATCAGTATTGAATTCATTAATGCGATTGATTTCTTATAGATTACATTTTTAACAACCTTGCAGCCTACCGTTTAAATCGACTAACATTACCAGCAGGTGAACTATTTACTGCATATATGTATATATATATATATATATATATATATATATATATATATATATATATATATATATATATATATATTCACATTAAAATATACTCAAATTATGCATTACTCTATGCAATATGTGGCAAATAGAGTTTTTTTTTTCATATATAAGAAAAATGCTGCTAAGTATCCAATATCTCCCCGTCATAGAAAAAAAACATATTTAGTAGAATTGTATTCATATCACATTTAAAAAGTGTCAGATATGCAGTCAGAAATGAATAAAACTCTCAGTGTTGATTTCTCATATTTCTCATATTCCTCTACTTCATACGTTTGAGTGCGTGCTTTATTGCGGTTGTGACATTCTCTTATCATCTTACCTTATGC
>NW_028234408.1:16640337-16642837 GCF_977035675.1 Penaeus japonicus
AAGACCTCAGTTTAAAAAAAAATCCTACTCTTATGAATTGCATATGGTTTAAGTGCGAGTGATTATCGTTCAAGTTAAATTCAGCAAAACATACAAAACACTTCTAGTCAGGTCGCTCAGATTGCACGACCAGGTGTGCTTGGCTGTGGTCCGCTCGAGTGCTGTTCAATAGTGTTCATGGCAAGTCAACTCCCAACAAGAGCGAGGTTAGCCGTTCCCATTCGGCTGCCCGAATATCTGCCAGCCTCGGCGCCTCAGGGCTAATACACAGCTCACACGCGCAGAGGTGCAGAGGTGCAAAGGTTATGCTTTGCAATTAGCATCCCTGATTATTAAGTTGAATATGAAGTTGTTAGAGTGAGGCTAATTTGGCCACACAAAAATATGTTGCTCTTGATGAGGAAGGAAAACTGTTCCAGCTGACCGTTACGGCTCTTGCTCAGATCTGAGTCGGCGAGGAAGATTTCGCTTTTGAAAGCCATTGCCGGCAAAAGGGGTGATGTTGCAAAGACTGTAAACCTTTTTTTGCAATATTGTTGCCTCAATAACTACACATCCATTCCTGGAATTCAACTCAATTGCCTGTACTCCTTGTCCCGACATGATCGATGCACACGGTTTTTTTTTATGTTGTTTTCATAGCAGAAGGGAGAACAATTCCCAAGTCAGACATGCAGCTCATGCAACAAATACTTGGAACCAGCGCAGCAATTGCACCGACGATATCTTAAAGCAAAATCAGCGCACGAATCGTCCCGCAGAGATTAAATACACACAATAGTCGATGTGCAATGTTTCAGGTTTAATGCTACCCCAGCATGTCGGATCTGCAAATCCAAGGATCACTTAAAGAACTGCCACAGAAAGAAATACTGTGACTTCTGCCACCGTAGAAGGCACAGTTCAGAAGTGCCGATCAAAAATCAACCAAGAAAGACTGTAAAATATATTTTGCAGCTGAACAGGCACATAATTTCGTCCTTATTGTTCAGACATTGCAAAGCTTGTCTCGTGGTAGACAAACTATAGACCTTCAGCACTAGATAGTTGGCCATTAATGACCATTCCTCCTTCTTACCAACCGCAGCTTGGCCCTCATGGCCCCTGGTTGAATATCGTATTTCGTCAAAGAGAAAAGCAACGGCATCATCCTCTCGGCGAATGTCAGGGAATTGCAAACTATCAACGACGACCTTGTGGATAACCATGTCGCATATGCTGACTGCTGCACGCTGTGAGAAGCATGACTGCGCTAACTCGGTTGATCATATCAGCGTCATACCAGCAACGTGTCATCACTTATCACATTATGCGGGCGGCGAGGGCAAGTCGCGCTCGTGCCAAGGCATGTAATTCATGTTAATATCCCGTCGTCAGGATTCACCAACCGCTTCCATCATCAAAATTGAAGAGAAAATGTTCGGTAGGAGCAGAGAAATAAACTTCCTGGGAGTTTGATAAGCAACTCATGTTCACCAGTCACATTAAGAATATATCCAAAAGGAGCAGCTCTTAAATTGTCAAGCATATTCTGCCTCTCACATTCTCTATGGAGGACCATTCCATATCTGAGTAGGGATAAATTGAGTTTACACAAGTACTTTGATTTGGAATGCACGTATTCAAAAAAGTTTCGATATTTTTTTATATACTGAATACTCAAGGAATTCCCAAAAAGTCACCACGGACCGCGAGTTGAGACGGCACATGTCTTATGCTCTGCGACTCACAAGTCCGTTCGTTGACAGAGTGCGCTTGCCTCCGGTGTGGCCATCCTGCCCGCCATCCTTCTTGGTCCTACACGACAGGACAAAGCCAAACCCGCCGCCTCGTGGAATTCAAAATGCAGGAAAATGATCACCCGGTCAACATCAGTCTCTCCAGAACCGTTAGGTCGGAGCGGCGTTGACCGTGTTCTACAAGGTCCACCAGCACAACAGCCTGCACCTCGCTTCACTATGACTTCCATCTGCGGTGCCCTCTGGCTATAACACGAGGAATGCTCAGCGCTCAAACCACGATTTCCATGTCCCCTTCGCGAGAACTAGACTCCGCCCATTTCCGCTAAACAAAAGAGGGGGAACGACCTGGCCACTGTCTTGCTTTTCTCGACTTCCGATCCAGTTCAAATCAGTGGTATACTCGAGGAGGTCGTGATATGCCATTTCACTGTTAGTTAGTGTTTTACTTCTACTTTCAAGCTCACTTTGAATAAGGCCGAAGATATCTTCAAAAGTAGATGCTTTAGCTGATAGACGACAATGTACACCCTTATGATTTTGCTTACTGAATTTTATCATAGAAAAGAATAAAATAGTTATAGAATTAAAGAGAGAGAGAGAGAGAGAGAGAGAAGGAGGAGGAGGAGGAGACAGAGGTGGGGTAAGAGAGCGAGAGACAGAGAGAGAGAAAGAAAAATAGAGAAGGAGAAAGAAAGAGAGAGATAGGGAGAGAGAGAAGGAGAGAGAGAGAAAGAGAGAGAGAGAGAGAGAGTTAGAGG
>NW_028234408.1:16647837-16652837 GCF_977035675.1 Penaeus japonicus
AGAATTAGGAGCAAATCATATCATAAAACACATGATAAAGGTAAAATAACAAAACATAGGGTGAACACAGTAGAAAGAAAACAAACACACTTTTCCAACATTAATTACAATAAATTAGAAAAAAAACGCGATACATTGACACACCAAGTATCAAAAAAAGTATAAAAAAAACACGCACACACAATGCCTGAAAATCAATCTAATTCCTAATGCCTGAGAACACAACACTAACCCCAAGAGGACAGTGGTAAACTCCGGTCTGTTGTGGCCTCCGCGTGTAACAATGCTCCCTTTGTCTCGGTCGCTAATGGGCCAAATATTAGATTTCGCTGCCAAAAGGTGGAGGGCCATGGGGGGTGGGGGGTGGAAGGGGAAGGTCAGCCTGTGTGTTTGTGTGTTGTTGTTGTTAGTGTGGTTGTTCTTCACCTTGTTTTTTTTTTCAGGATAGGAGAGGTAGTATGTTTCGGTAGAAGGGATTAAAGTTAGTCGGTTAGCCATTTTTTTTTTCTTTTTCTTTCTTTCTTTCTTTCTTTCTTTTTCACTGTTGTTGTTTAAGGGAAATGGCAATTTAGAAATTTAGAATATTGGAAAAGGAAGTAGAGAAAGACAGAAAATAATAAGACAGACCTGCTTGCTAGGGGAAATTCGGAGTTTTAGGGGAAAAAAGTTTTTTTCTTTTTTTAGATATATTTACTTATAGCTGTCTTTATCTATATATCTATATCTTTATTCCATATCTATTTATTTATCTATTCTAATTTGTGCTGCCTACTTCTCACATCATGCCACCCCAGCCTACCCCACACACACTCCTCATACCCACCCACTCCAGTGACCTACACGCCCCCTAGGGACCAACATGCTCCCCAGCCCAGCCCAGCCCACCCACCCAATCCATCCCACTTACCCCACATATCCACTCCTCACCCCAGCCCACACCCTACCTGTCCCACCTTCCTACCCCACACCCTACCTGTCCCACCCTCCTACCCCACACACCCATCCCACCCGGCCACCCCTCAAACCCACCCACTCCACCCACTCCACCGACCCACCCCCTCTACCCACCCTTCACCCCAGCCTAGCCCACCTACCCACCCACGCCCTTAATCCCTCCCTCATATTCTTCCTTCACTTCCATTCTCAACTTCAACCTTCTCTCATTCCCTCAGACTCCTTCTCTCGTTTATCCTAAGATGCTAGTGCACTTATCCCAAAGCCCTTGTGATTCCATTTCATCTGCTGTGGATTCTTGGGTGATCTCATTCCACTCTGCTCCTGGGTGTCTTACGGTTGGGTTTGTCTGCGGCTTTGTCTGTCTGTTTGACTTGGGGTTGGATGTGTGTCTGTTTATGTTTGTGTCTGTCTCTCTCTTCCTATTTTTTTTTTTTTTTTCTCTCTCTCTATCTCTCTCTCTCTCTTTCCTTCCCTCGATCTCCCTTTTTCTTTCTCTATTCTCTCTCCCTTTCTCTCTCTCTCTCTCTGTGTCTCTCTGTCTCTCTCTATCTCTCTCTCTCTCTCTCTCTCTCTCTCTCTCTCTCTCTCTCTCTCTCTCTCTCTCTCTCTCTCTCTCTCTCTCTCTCTCTCTCTCTCTCCTCCTTCTCTCTCTCTCTCTCTCTTCTCTCTCTCTCTATCTCTCTCTCTCTCTCTCTCTCTCTCTCTCTTCTCTTTCTCTTTCTCTTTCTCTCTCTCTCTCTCTCTCTCTCTCTCTCTCTCTCTCTCTCTCTCTCTCTCTCTCTCTCTCTCTCTCTCTCTCTCTCTCTCTCTCTCTCTCTTTCTTTCTTTCTTTCTTTCTTTCTATATCTCTTTCTCGCTCTCTCTTTCTCTCTCTTCTTTCTCATTAATTCTTTCTTTCTTCTCGCTCGCTCTCACTCTCTTTCTTCCCCACTATCCATTATCAAACAATCCTGGTCTGGTGTCGTGATTTCCTTTCTCGTTTGTTTCCTTCTTTCTTTTATTATTTTTCATTATCTTTTCTTTATTCTTTCTTTCCTTCAAAGTTTTATCCGCAAGTTCCGCGTCAAGATTAGAACTCGTGATTCTTTTTTCAAAGTTTGGTATTAAATTTCTCCCTTTTGCCAATTCCTCTGTGTGTTTCTGTACGTGTGTGTGTGTGTGTGTGTGTGTGAGTGTGTGTGTGTGTGTGTGTGTGTCACATATAAATCAACCATAAACACTATTCACACCTTCAGACACGCCTTCATCCCATTCATATAAAAGTTAAAGGAGAAAAGTAAAGTAAAGTAAAAGCACCCAATCAACATGCTTCCGTTTGTGACGCCAATGAATCAACGCCCAACGACATCTACTGTTAACAGGGAAATGAGATTTCTGCTCTATAAAAGGGAGAGGAAAATGATAGAGCTAAGCCTATCAGCACCATCTGGAGAAGCAGTGTGTTGTATCAGCCATCTGCAGCGAGTCTTAAAAAGATCTGTCGCCAATGTATGTAATATTTTATCTTCAGAAAGAGCGTAATATTGGACTCAAGAATGCGGTCTGCACTACGAAAGGCCAATAGTTTTCCACTCGGAAAAGTTTTGGAAATCTTAGGGGCGTGTGTCTTCCGTCAAGAAGGAAATCTCGGGATAGTTTATTGAAATCAATAATCGATTTCCAGCATAGTGGGATAAAGCGCTGTTCTTATTGCACCGAGTTAATAGATTTTCGTTCATGTCTTTATATTTTGTTGTTTTGTGTTACTTTTTAGATTATTAGATGGAATTTCCAATCGGTTTGATAGAATAAGCATAAATATTTTTTGTTATGATGAATACTATTCTATGAGAAAGACAGGACGCTCCTCACAATAAAAATCAACAATAATAAAGATAGTTGGCAAAGAAACCACACTAATAACAATTAAACAACACAAAAATACATCTAACACACACACACACACCTGCACCCACATACACAAACAATCAAATATGCAAACAGGCTACACAAAATATGGACACAAATAAATCACATTCACTTTTTTTATTATTATTCGTTATATTCAAGCGCATCCTCTTATTTTTCTTTCTCTCTCTCTCTCTCTCTCTCTCTCTCTCTCTCTCTCTCTCTCTCTCTCTCTCTCTCTCTCTCTCTCTCTCTCTCTCTCTCTCTGTTTTTCATTCAGTCCCCCTCCCCGCGTGTCAGCAAGTGATCGAACGCCCACCCTCCTTTGTGACTGAGAGGCAAATTGGACCCACTTGCTCCTTCGTTGCCCAAAAAGGATTCATGTGGTGTCCTGGCGTTCCATCAATTAACAGATAATGGGGCTGAAAAAAAGGGTATTATCTAGTCTGCAGAGAGACATTACGTGTCAAGGAGGTTTCTTCTCCTATGGATATGAGGAGAGTGTTGTCGTCCTTGTCACGCTGTCGAAAGGGGTTTGGGTTGGGGTGAGGGGAGGGATGGAGGGGTGAGGGGAAGGCTGGAGGGGTGAAGGGAAGGTTGGAAGGGTGAGGGGAGGGCTGGAGGGGTGAGGGGAGGGCTGGAGGGATGAGGGGAAGGCTGGAGGGGTGAGGGGAGGGCTGGAGGGATGAGGGGAAGGCTGGAGGGATGAGGGGAAGGCTGGAGGGGTGAGGGGAGGGCTGGAGGGATGAGGGGAGGGCTGGAGGGGTGAGGGGAGGGCTGGAGGGGTGAGGGGAGGGCTGGAGGGGTGAGGGGAGGGGTGAGGGGAGGGGTGGAGGGGTGAGGGGAGGGGCGGGGGGATGTGGGGAAGGCTGAGGGGGGAGGGGAAGGTTGAGGGATGAGGGGGAAGACTGAGGGATGAGGGGAAGGCTGAGGGGTGAGGGGAAGGTTGAGGGGTGAGGGGAAGGCTGAGGGGGGAGGGGAGGGCTGGAGGGGTGAGAGGAAGGTTAGAGGGGTGAGGGGAGGGCTGGAGGGGTGAGGGGAGGGATGAGGGGAAGGTTGGAGGGGTGAAGGGAGGGATGAGGGGAAGGTTGGAGGGGTGATAGGAAGGTTAGAGGGGTGAGGGGAGGGCTGGAGGAGTGAGGGGAAGGCTGGAGGGGTGAGGGGAGGGCTGGAGGAGTGAGGGGAGGGCTGGAGGGGTGAGGGGAAGATTGGAGGGGTGAGAGGAAGGTTAGAGGGGTGAGGGGAGGGCTGGAGGAGTGAGGGGAAGGCTGGAGGGGTGAGGGGAGGGCTGGAGGGGTGAGGGGAGGGCTGGAGGGGTGAGAGGAAGGTTAGAGGGGCGAGGGGAGGGCTGGAGGAGTGAGGGGAGGGCTGGAGGGGTGAGGGGAGGGATGAGGGGAAGGTTGGAGGGGTGAGAGGAAGGTTAGAGGGGTGAGGGGAGGGCTGGAGGAGTGAGTGGAGGGCTGGAGGGGTGGAGGGAAGGGTGGAGGGCTGGAGGGGTGGAGGGAGGGATGAGGGGAAGGCTGGAGGGGTGAGGGGAGGGCTGGAGGGGTGAGGGGAGGGCTGGAGGGGGGAGGGGAGGGATGGGGGGAGGGCTGGAGGGGCGAGGGAGGGATGAGGGGAAGGCTGGAGGGGTGAGGGGAGGGCTGGAGGGGTGAGGGGAGGGCTGGAGGGGTGACAGGAAGGTTAGAGGGGCGAGGGGAGGGCTGGAGGAGTGAGGGGAGGGCTGGAGGGGTGAGGGGAGGGATGAGGGGAAGGTTGGAGGGGTGAAGGGAGGGATGAGGGGAAGGTTGGAGGGGTGAGAGGAAGGTTAGAGGGGTGAGGGGAGGGCTGGAGGGGTGAGGGGAGGGCTGGAGGGGTGAGGGGAGGGATGAGGGGAAGGTTGGAGGGGTGAAGGGAGGGATGAGGGGAAGGTTGGAGGGGTGATAGGAAGGTTAGAGGGGTGAGGGGAGGGCTGGAGGAGTGAGGGGAAGGCTGGAGGGGTGAGGGGAGGGCTGGAGGGGTGAGGGGAGGGCTGGAGGGGTGAGAGGAAGGTTAGAGGGGCGAGGGGAGGGCTGGAGGAGTGAGGGGAAGGCTGGAGGAGTGAGGGGAGGGCTGGAGGGGTGAGGGGAGGGCTGGAGGGGTGAGAGGAAGGTTAGAGGGGCGAGGGGAGGGCTGGA
>NW_028234408.1:16660337-16662837 GCF_977035675.1 Penaeus japonicus
CTTTTTATATCTCTTCTCTCTCTCTATCTATCTATCTATCTATTTATCTATCTGTCTGTCTATCTATCTATCTCTGATCTCTCTCTCTCTCTCTCTCTCTCTCTCTCTCTCTCTCTCTCTCTCTCTCTCTCTCTCTCTCTCTCTCTCTCTCTCTCTCTCTCTCTCTCTCTCTCTCTCTCTCTCTCTTTCTCTCTCTTATCTGTAAGGCACTGATACTGATATTATGTGACCCAAGGCATTGATCATGTATGTCTACTTAATTCAATGCAATATCGATGGCAGTGTGTTTTGACCTGACGCTTCTTGTCTCCTGTGTTCGTTTCCGCCTCAGAACACTACTTTTTCTAGGCAGCTGTGTTTGTTAACGGAAGGCCCGAGGCGTAGAAAGTGAAATGTAAGGATCACAGACAGAGAAAGAGACAGTTCAGGACAGAGAGGTCAGACAGACAGACTAGAGCGAACCGCTCTGACCTCTGGCCTTCGGCCAGGGTCTGGTGTATTAACAGTCCACAATAAAGACCAAGGCACGTGAACGTCTGTCTCTTTTCCACCGAATCACAACCAGGGCATCGAGTGGTTATAACAACTGCTCTCAGTGGTGGTTTACAACTGATGGCACTGGTGGTTTACAACTGATGGCAGCTGGGAGCTTACAACTGGTGGCACCGGTAGTTATAACTAGTGCCAGCTGGTGGCTTACATTATCTCTCTCTCTCTTCTCTCTCTCTCTCTCTCTCTCTCTCTCTCTCTCTCTCTCTCTCTCTCTCTCTCTCTCTCTCTCTCTCTCTCTCTCTCTCTCTCTCTCTCTCTCTCTCTCTCTCTCTCTCTCTCTCTCTCTCTCTCTCTCTCTCTCTCTCTCTCTTTCTCTCTCTCTCGCTCGCTCGCTCTTTATCTTTCTCTTCTCTCTTTCTCTACCTCATATCGTTCTTTCTCTCTTTCTTTATCTCTTGTCTATCTATCTATCTGTCTAACTATCTATCTTTGTATCTATCTATCTCTTATCTCTCTCTCTTTCTCTCTCTTATCTCTCTATCTCTCCCTTATCTCTCTCTTTCTTATCTCTATCTTTCTTTCTCTTTCTCTCTCTTTGTCTATCTATCTATCTCTTTCTCCCCCCGCCCCCTCTCTCTCTCTCTCTCTCTCTCTCTCTCTCTCTCTCTCTCTCTCTCTCTCTCTCCCTCTCTCTCTCTTAGCTCTCTCTCTCTTTTATCTCTCTCTCTCTCTTATCTCTCTCTCTCTTTCTCTTTCTCTCTCTCTGTCTATCTATCTACCTCTTCCTCTTCTCTCTCTCTCTCTCTCTCTCTCTCTCTCTCTCTCTCTCTCTCTCTCTCTCTCTCTCTCTCTCTCTCTCTCTCTCTCTCTCTCTCTCTCTCTCTCTCTCTCTCTCTCTCTCTTTCTCTCTCCTTTTCTTCTTCTTCTTCTTCTTCTTCTTCTTCTTCTTTCTCTTTCTTTTATCTTCTTTTTCAAACTCATTCATTTTTATTCATTCTTCTTTTCTTCTTTTGATTCATTTGTTCATCTTCTTTCTTCATTTTTTTTTTTCTTTTTCTTCCTCTTGTTTTTCTTCCTTATCTTATATTCTTTTTACGTTTGTTAAAATTGTGACTCTGACATTGGATCGGTGGATAGGAGAGACAGGGTGAGAGGATAGGAGAGACAAGAGAGCGAGAGGAGGGAAAAGAAGAGGGAAAGGCAGAGGTGAAACGAGAATGGAAAGGCTAGAGAGGGAAAAAAGAGGGGAGGGGGAAGGGGAGAGAGGATTGAGGAGAGAAAAGGATAAAAAGATAGGTCAGGTGTATCAAGGTTAAGAGACGAGGTGGGAGGAGGGAAGGAAAGAAGAAAATAAACGACTGAAGGTTGGAGGGATAGAGGGAAAGGGAAAGAAAGAAATGGCGAAAAGGGGGAAATGGAAGAAGGAAGAGGAGAAAAGGGGAAGGAGAAAAAAGGAGAGGGGAAGAAGAAAAGGAAGGAAAGAAGAAGAGGTGAAGGGGGAAAGAAAGGGAAGGAGAAGGAAAAGGACAAAGAATGTAGTATAAAAGGAAGAGGAAAGAGGGTGGGGGTAGGAGGAGAAGGGGAAAAAAGGAGTAGAGAGGAGTGGAAGGAAAAAGCGGAGAGAACAACCAGATGGGTAAAAAGGGGAAAAACAGCGAGAGGGAAATGTGATACCTTTTCTGTTATGTTATACGAGATGCCCCGCGGCATGGGAAAACAGGTGGAATGGAGGCAATAGAAGTAAAGAAAAAAAAAAGGAAGGCGGTGGGTACAGAATAGGCTTCAGGTAACACGCGCTGTAGAGATGATGTAGGCTACTCGAATATCTTCACTCTCCATTTGTGGGGAAAGGAGACACGTTACTCAGGGGAGAGAGAGAAAGGATACTAATAATAAGGATAACATTCATATGGTAATGATGACACTAATATGATAATAGTGCTAAAAGCCTAGCCATTAGGGTTGCAAAGGCTAGTCCCCAGCCTGGATAAATGGAGCATTAAATCTT
>NW_028234408.1:16680337-16682837 GCF_977035675.1 Penaeus japonicus
AGAGAGAGAGAGAGAGAGAGAGAGAGAGAGAGAGAAGAGAGAGAAAGAGAGAGAGAGAGAGAGAGAGGAGAGAGAGAGAGAGAGAGAGAGAGAGAGAGAGAGAGAGAGAGAGAGAGAGAGAGAGAGAGAGAGAGAGAAGAGAGAGAGAGAGAGAGGGGAAGAGAGAGAGAGAAGAGAGAGAGAGAGAAAGAGAGAGAGAGAGAGAGAGAGAAAGATAAAGAGAGAAAGAGAAGAGAGAGAGAGAGAGCGAGAGCGAGAGCGAGAGCGAGGGAGAGAGAGAGAGAGAGAGAGAGAGAGAGAGAGAGAGAGAGAGAGAGAGAGAGAGAGAGAGAGAGAGAGAGAGAGAGAGAGAGAGAGAGAGAGAGAGAGAGAGAGAGAGAGAGAGAGAAGAGGGAGAGAGAGAGAAGAGGGAGAGGGAGAGAGAGAGAGAGAGAGAGAGAGAGAGAGAGAGAGAGAGAGAGAGAGAGAGAGAGAGAGAGAAAGAGACAGAGACAGAGACAGAGACAGAGACAGAGACAGAGACAGAGAGAGAGAGAGTTTAAGCTTTCTAGCATGTTGTATTTTTAGTTCATTCTGTTGAAAATCAGCTCTCCCTGTAAAGATTGATAACCGTCAGTCATACCCTGTACCTATAGCTCTTGATGTGTGTATCGCTATTGCGAGGACACGTGATTGTTGCTACCTACGTCCATATTTGTAATTCGTTGCTTTTGTGTTTATTCTGCGTCCGCTGGGAAATGAAAACACACATTTGCCCAAAGAATTCCGAAAGGGAGAGATTAAGATTAAGGTTGCTTACATACTAGCTATGTACTAGCAACTCTGAAATTATTTCCTTGGTTGAAAAAAAAATGCTTGAGTCAGTAAAGGAAAGGATGAGATCAGGAAGCAAGGACACAAAGCGAGATTAGAGGAGGGTCGTGAAGGACCGCTCCTGGAAGCTGTGACCAAACAACATGTCCCTCTTCGGCATAAAGGATTCCACCAAATATAAACGCTTACAAAAAGAGGGGGAGGAGGGAGGCGGGGAAAGGAAGAGTGTGAATAAAAGAGAAAGAGAGAGAGGGGGAGGGGGAGAGAAAACGAGAGTTAATGGTGCTTCCGGTCTGGCACACATGTGGGCGTGTCAGCTGTAGCCAGGTGGAGGCCAAGGCAGGAATCAGGTGTTGGACAGGACTTCCCCTGGTCACTAGGGAGCAGTGTGTCTTAAGGAACTAATATTAGGATAATTATAATACAATAAAATAACCATAGAAGTCCGGGTACGGGGGAGAGAGACAGAGAGAGGGGGGAGGGGTAGGAAAGCAAGAGTGTGAAAGAGAGAGAGAGAAAGAGGAAGAAATATAAATGAATGAGAGAGAGAAAGAGGAAGGAGGTGGAATGAAATCAAATAAAATGGAGAGTAAAAGAAAAAGAGAGAAAAAAAAGGGGGGGGGAGGGAAAGAAAGAGGGAGGGATGGGGAATGAAGAGAGTGAAAGAGAGAGAGGGGGGGGGGAGAAAGAGAGTGACAAAAAGAGAGGGGGGTGGGAGAAAGAGCATGAGAGAGACAGCCAGAGACAGAGACAAAGGCATAAAGACCGACAGAGAAAGAGAGAAGGGGGAAGGAGCTTAAGTATATTATAAACCCTTATGAATGTCATTATTCTTTAAGGTTATATTCTTTTTGAGTGTCTATATTGCAACCGGATCTGTAGGCCTATTAAACCTGTTAAACCTATTTGCATTTCTATTTCGGTATTCAGCCAAATGTACATACATGCGCACACGATTACTGTTGCACACACTGTCACACACACCCATACATGTACATACTTTGTATATAGACATATACACAAACACATATACACATTTACAAATACATAAATATAAATACAACCGTACACATGCATACATTCATATATGTGTGTGTTTGTCTTCGCGCGCGCGCGTGTGTGTGTGTGTGTGTGTGTGTTTATCAGTCCAATCATGAAAATAATATTCTTCCTATTATGAAAATAAGTCAACATGAATTACCCACCAACACGATATATCGCACAGACTAACAATACCATCAAAAAGGGGAAAAAAAAACGAACATTCTTTTCCCCGAATCTAATTTCCATAACAGAAAAAATAATAATCCGAGAGCCAGTAATCCCAGAGTCATAAATTATTCTTGAAGGATAATCTTTCCATCAGAAGATTTGATGAAGGGAATGTAGATGAGGTTCCTCTCGGGGTTGAGGAAGAGGACGAGGACGAGGGGGGTGGGGGTGGGGGGGGGTGCACGGTCCCGTCTGTGTGTGTGTGTTTGTTGTTTATTTGATGGAGGAAACTGTGTTTGTTTCGGCGTGGGATTTTGCTCACACGGCATACTGCACCGTTCTGTTAGATTAGGAGATGAATTATAGAAGTTATATACAAACACAGATCCGTGCGTCCACATACGTACATACACGAGCACATATCTTTAAATACGTAAACAGATATATAGATAGATAGAGAGATTTGAAAAAATGA
>NW_028234408.1:16692837-16697837 GCF_977035675.1 Penaeus japonicus
ATACTATATATATATAATTTATATGTGTGTAAATTTGATAATATATATATAACGATTATATATATATATATATAATAATATATATAAATATATTGATGTATAATTTATACATACACACACATATAGATACTATATATATATATATATAATTATAATATATATATATATATATATGGTGTGGTGTGGTGTGTGTGTGTCGTGTATGTATATGTACATAATCTTGTTTGCATGTATCTCAACCTTTATATTTTGTGTTATAGTATATATATAAATGTCTATCATATATAGGTATTAGTACTGTACACTTACTATATATATGTGGTATAAACACTATACCCACGACATGTACCCACACACATACACCCACACACAAACACACGATACACACACACCACACACACAATACATATATACACACTACATACATATACACACCACAAATATATCACTAATATATATATAGTTTATTTTATTAATATATATTCTTATTAATATATATATATATAATATATATATATATATTATTATCCTATATATAGTAATCCTCTCTCTTTGTGTATCTCTCTCTCTCTCTACATTCAAATCTCTCTCTTCTCTCTTCATGATCGTCAACCTTTAATTCTTGTGTTAAGTAGAAGTGTTTGTCTAATACATATAGGATATTAGTACAGATACACTACTCCTACAATGTGCGTATTCACACATACCCACACACACCCACACACACCCACACACACACACACACACACACATAAAATATATACTATATATATAATATTCGCGCTCTTTATATATATATCTATAATATATAATAAATTATATATACTATTACTACGATATATACGCTATATATATATATATTTCTATTATATAGTATGTATATAGATATAAATATAGGTATATATATATATATATATATAATATGTATGATATATATATGTATATGATATAATAAGATACTATTATAATGATATTATGAAGAATCATATATAAGATACATATAAATAATATTTATATATCGATATATATATACCAATTGCCATACATAACAGTACATACATTATATACATATATAATATATATATATGATATCTAATATATATATATATATTTTACATATATATAATAATATATATCTATATAAATGTATAGATATATATATATAATATATATATGTACATATATTATATATATGTAATGTGTATATACATAATATAATAGACATTTAATATATATATATAAATTATATATATATAATTATATATATATATATGTGTGTGGTGTGTGACGTGTGTGTTATTGTGTGTTGTGTTGTGTGTGTGTGGTGTGTTGAGTGTGTGTGTTTGTGTCATAAATGTGTGATTCATGATGTGACCTTTAATCTTGTATGTAAGTATAAGTTGTAAATATATATAATATATAAGAATATATATATAGTATATTATATACATAAACTATATATGGCGTATATATATCATATATTATACATATATATATATATATACATAAACATAAACAACTCATATACAACACATACATGAACATATATTCATCATCATACATATATATATATATATATATTAATATATATATATATATATATATATATATATGTGTATGTTAATGTATATGTAATGGATATGTATATTGAAATATATATAAATGTATATATACATACAGTATATTTAAATATATATACTAATATATAGTAATATATATATATATATATATATATATATGAAATATATATATATAAATATGTATAATACAAATATAAATATATCTTATATATATTGATAAACATATATATATAAATAATATAAATAACATATAAGTCATGAAATAGCAATTAGGTAATGTGGTGGTGTGTGTGTACTGTAAAATGTAGTATAATGATGCAATATATAATATATAACAATATATATATATAAAAAGTTATTATATTATATTTTTTATATATAATTATATATATATATATATAATAAATACGTACATTTAACATATATAAATGTAATTTATTAAATTTATACATATATAGTATAATATGGCATATATACGTGTGTGGTGTGTGTGTTGTGTGTGTGATGTTAAATTGTGGTGTGTTTATGTAGTGTTTTGTGGTGTGTTTGAGTGTCGTGTATGGTTTTGTTAGTGCGTGTGAGAAGAGAGGTGATGTTTTTGTTGTGTGGTGTGTGATGTGTATTAGCGTGCTGTGTGTTTGTGTGTGTGTTTGTGTGTGTGTGTGTATTTGTTTTGTGAGTTGATGTGTGTGATGTGTTAGAGTGTGTGAGTGAGTGTGTGTGTGTGTGTGTGTGTGAGTGGGTATGGGTGTGTGTGTGTGTGTGTGTGTGTGTGTGTGTGTGTGTGTGTGTGTGTGTGTGTGTGTGTGTGTGTGTGTGTGTGTGTGTGAGTGTGTGTGTGTGTGTGTGTACATCCAAAAATAACAAGAACTGATCAAAACAGGGACGACGACAAAAAGCGGATTTTAACGCAGACAAATATAAACGTCGTTTGCTGTTGTCCAGATTGTGAACTCACATAAGAATCGTCTTGGGACCAGAGACTCTCTGTCTTCGGGTCGTAACAATACTGTAGGTACTGTTAGGAGATGGAGTAGCGCAAGACAAATCTGCAACATCACCATTTATTAATGTTGAGGGTTGTGGCAGCAAGAACAATGCAACGGGATTAAAAGGAGCCAAAGGAGCCAGGCACCAGCAGTAGTCAGCAAGAACAGTTGAAAAGATTCCAGAGGGTTTGCAGGTGAAGGTTCTGGAGGTCTTGGCGTCGTGAAGGTGAATGGTACTGTAGTGGGGTGGGGGTGGTGGAGAGAGGAGGGGGAGGGGGGGGCTTAGAAGGTGTTATATCGAGGCATGTGTCGTTAGTTTGGAAGCTCCCGCTGCTCATCTTAACAAGGGAATTGAGTCGTGGCTTACAGGTTGTTACGTTGGCACAAGGCTGAAGATTTTCGGATGTAGCAAGAGGCAGATTTTGGTTGCGAAAGCTAGCATAGTTAAGCAGCAGCTGGTCAGTCGTGTAGGATAAGGGGAGCAAGAGTATAATCTGCGTCATCGTCATGGTACAGTGGGTACTATCAATAAATTTGGGGTAAATGAATGTAATAGATTCTGTATGTAAGGCAGTAAAAACTTTAATTGATTACTGCAGAAACTTAACATCATGCCAGTAATAAGCCTTAGTCAGGTAATCAATTGACCATTCAGCTGTCTATCAAATCCGAAAATAATCTGGACAAATTCTATTTATTTCTTCCTGTTAAAATCCAAATATCAAACACTTTACTCTGTTTTTTTTTTTTTTTTTTTTTTTTTTTTTTTTTGTGTGTGTATGTGTGTGTGTGTGTATGTGTGTGTGTGTGTGTGTGTGCAGTTTGACTTCAATGACGTCGTATCCGGCTTTTCATCCTTTTTTATTACTATTATTTTTTTTAATGGATGAATATCACTTCATTTTGTTATTCGTGAACTTAACCAGATTGGTCGAGTGACTTACACGTGTAACGATTTTTTTTCTTACAGTATGGTTGGTCGATAAATTCTAAATCCTGATTAGTTTAAGAGTTACAACCAGAATTTTTTCTTCTCGTGAGATTTCATGTACACTTCAGACCTCTCCGTTCCCAGTCGAGATTTTACAATTTTAAGAAATCAATCAATTCTTTGTGTTTATTAGTTTCCTAGTTATAGCCTAATCTTACCATAATCGCCCGATTTCACGTGCACGCATAAAAGAAAATAGAAACTTTAAATTCATCCACAACCGGGCGGGATCATGATGATTAAATGAGTGATCGAACATCTTATTTGGTTTTCGAGAATGAACGATTATGAAAAAGCGCCTAT
Source organism: Penaeus japonicus (assembly GCF_977035675.1). Classification (NCBI taxonomy): domain Eukaryota; kingdom Metazoa; phylum Arthropoda; class Malacostraca; order Decapoda; family Penaeidae; genus Penaeus; species Penaeus japonicus. Next base: position 16,696,701 of record NW_028234408.1, read on the forward strand.
CGTCATCGTGTTTTTATCCAATTTTGTGTCAGGTGACGGAAAGATAATGAAATAAAAACAATTTCATATTGAATACTCCACAGGAACACGAAAATCCTGATTTTGCATTAATTAAATATTACTGCGTTGGCGGGCTGTATGTTCGCTCTTTTGTTTGCGTTCCCGTCAATGCTTGCCAGCGTAATGATATATATGTACATATATACATATATATATATATATATATATGTACATATATACATATATATATATATAAGATATATATTAATCTATATAATAGATTTATATAGTATGTATATATATATATATTTATTTATATATGATATATAATATAAAATATAAATATATATATATAATATATATATATATATAAATATATAAGTTATATATATTTATAATATATATATAAAATATATATATATATATTATAATAAATATAATATAAATGTGTATATATATATAAATATATATATACATATAACATAATATAAATATATAGATATATATATATTATATATATATGTGTGTGTGGTGTTGTGTGTGTGTGGTGGTGTGTGTTGTGTGTGTGTGTGTGTGTGTATAAATATACATATATATATATATATATAAATATATATATATATATTTATATATATATATATAATAATATCTATAGTATATATATAAAATATATAATATATATATATATATGTAGATATATAATACATATGCACCATGCACAAACACACATACACACAACACAACACACAAACACACAACACACACACACACAATAAATATATATATAAATATATATATATATATATAATATATATATAGATATATAATATATATTGTGGTGTGTGTTGTGTTGTGTGTGTGTTTGTGGTGTGTGTGCGTGTGTGGGTGTTTGGTGTGTGTGTGTGTGTGTGTGGTGTAATACAAACATAATAATATATATATATATATATTATATAGTAATATATATATATATAAAATATATATAAATATATATAATATATATAACGATACCTCTCCAAGGTAAACTGCATGCAATTTAGAAACATAATTTATCACATGATTTTATACGAGCATTCATGAATTTTGTCATGCGCAGAGTTTCTGCTTTTGATCAGTAATTGAATTTATACGAAATCC
>NW_028234408.1:16714097-16716597 GCF_977035675.1 Penaeus japonicus
AATACATACCGTTATCAGTACTTCTATGCAATGCTTGATTAATACTGTGGCAAGAACATGTTGTGCACTAAGTCAAGGTAATGAATATGTGTCTCCCGAAGTCCCGCCTCACAAGACCTTGTTGACGATCAGACCCTTTGCAGAAGGAACTGGTCTTGCCATCGAGAACTGAGAACTTTTCAAAACATCGACTTTACCGAGAACATTCCGAAAATATGTTGCATACAAACGTGTGTGTTCATGTGCATGTGTGTGTGTGTGTGTGTGTGTGTGTGTGTGTGTGTGTGTGTGTGTGTGTGTGTGTGTGTGTGTGTGTGTGTGTGTGTGTGTGTGTGTGTGTGTGTGTGTGTGTGTGTGTGTGTCTGTGTGTGTGAATATGTGTAGGTTTTACGTTGAAGGAATTATAAACAACGTGAAAACAAACAGTTTCCGGTCAGAATATGAATAGACGATACATTTGAAATGTGTGAATAGATGATAGAAACATGATATAAATCATGATGTCATGATGTCAACAGTAATGTAACAATAGTAGCAAGAAGAATGATAATATTAGGAACATATAACCAGATGAAGAAAGGAAAAGAAAAAGGAGAAGAGAGATCAGAAAGAAGAAGAAAAACATGAAAAACAGGAAGAAAGAGAAGAATGAAAAATAAATGTTAGACAAACAAACGCATCCATTTTGAACCCGCGCGCCCCATCAAGTATTCAAGCTGGATGGCATTCCAATTTTTTACTAGGGATATAACTTCAGCAAACTTTCCCCAAAAAGAAAACTCAAAGAAAGGCTCAGAGCTTGACATTCAATGGTTCAAATCGACCGCGTATTTCGCATGCTTTAAATTCTGGAAGCTCCCGTCTTCGCCAGCCTCTCTCTCTCCGTAACTTTCTCCCTGCGCCCTTTCTCTCTCCTTCTCCGATTCCATGCCCTTCTCCCCTCAGTCTTCCTCTCTCCCTGCTTCTTCCCTCTCTTTTTCCTTGTCTCCTTGTCTTTCACATTACCTGCCTCCTTCCAGTCGTCCTTTCTCGTCTCCTTTCTCCTTGTTTCTCTCCCTGCTTGTCTCCCTCCAGCCTCCCTCTCCCTACTCTCTCCTTCTATGTTTCTTCTTTTCTCTCCATCTCAGTCTCCTTGTCGCTCTCTCTGCCTGTCTCCCTTTCTCTCTCCTCGCTTCCTTCCTCTTTTCTTCCCTCTATCCTTGTCTCTCTCCCTTTAGCTTATTTCTCTCCACTTTCTCCTCCACTGCCTCCCTGTCTCTCTCCCTATCTCCCTCTTTCCCTCTTTCCTTCCTCTCTTCTTTTGCCTCTTCGTCTCCCTTCTCCCTCCGTGTCCCTCATTCTCTCTTTCCCTCTCTTTCTCTGCCTCTCTCCCTCCCTACCAAACCCCCTCTCTCCCTATCTCCCTTCATCTCTGCCTTTCTTCCTCCCTGTCCACTTCCCTCTCTCCCCGTCACCTGCCTCCCTCCCTTCTATCCCTTCTTATCTCTTTTCCTCCTTCCTTTCCTCTGCCTTTCCCTCCTTTCTTTCCCCCCCCCCCCCCCCCTGCCTTCCTGCCCACTGCGTCTCCAGGTACAATTTGCAAGTGAAAAGATATTTCTTCTGTTGGTTGAAAATGTTGAGAGGAATTCTTCTTCTCTATCGGCTGAATGCTTGAAGGTTTCTATACTATTAATATTACTTTCCTTTCTCTTCCTCCTCTTTCTTCTCCTTATTATTATCATTATTTCCCTCCTTATTATCACAGTTCTCATCTGTAGTATGATCGTCCTTGTCACCTTTATGATAATAATAATAACAATTATCATTATCATCATTATCATTATCCTCCTCCTTCTTATTGTTTTCTCTTTTTGTTCTCTTCTTCCTTGTCCTCCTCCTCTTATTATTATTATTATTTTTCTTATTCTTCTTCCTCCTCCTCTTATTACTATTATTCTTTTTCTTATTCTTCCTCCTCCTCTTCCTCCTCTCCCTCTTCTTCTTCTTCCTCGTCTTCTTCACCGTCTACTTCCTCGTCCTCTTCCTCTTCTTCCCTCTTCCTCTTCTTCCACTTCTTCCTCTTAGTTCTCCTCCTCCCCGTCTTCCTCTCCTCTTTTTTCTTCTTTTTTTTTTACTTCTGTTACTTCTTCCTCCTATTATTTTCTTCTTCTTCTTCTTCTTCTTCTTCTTCTTCTTCTTCTTCTTCTACTACTTCTTCTTCTTCTTCTTCTTCTTCTTCTTCTTCTTCTTCTTCTTCTTCTTCTTCTTCTTCTTCTTCTTCTTCTTCTTCTTCCTCCTCCTCCTCCTCCTACCCTTCCTCCTCTACCACATTCCTTTTTTGTTGTCTCTCAATCATCCCTTGTTTACTGCCAATTCTCTTGTTATTTCGCACAGTATTGCAGATCATCGAACCGACACGTTAAAACATAAAGGAAAAATGTCCCTATACATAATGCATTCGGATAAAACACAGCCCAGCGTTATTAATTTGGCTATTGTAGGATTTGCCTTTAATCCCAGC
>NW_028234408.1:16721597-16724097 GCF_977035675.1 Penaeus japonicus
ATCCTTACACAATCTCAATTACTCTCCTACCATAGGCAATGAGGAAAAACATATCAAAAAGAATAAAAACGGAAACCCAACATGGCCACACCGGAATTGTACGTGCGAGCGCCGGCGGATGCCTTTCCTGAAGGTGGTGCAGACAGATCATGTCTTCCTGCAGAGTGAGTTTGGCCGAACGCACGAACATCTGGCCTTCTTGCACGGCATACACCTCCCCGGCTTCCAGCATGGCTCTTACTGGTCTCCTCAGTAGGCTGAGGCTTTCGGTCTTGAGGTGTGGCGAAGAGACACTTGGATTACTCAAATGGGTTCATAACAGTAAATAATAATAATAACGAATTAATTTTCATTGTTATAAACATATTGACCAAGGCTGTCTCGAACTCAAAAAAATAATTATATCCACACGTACAGCCACTACGGAAAATAATCACCCCAAATGGTTACGAACGAAAAAATACAGCAAAAAAATACCGGCCCGAAGCAAACCCACTCACCGTTAGATCCACAGTCGCCGTAAACTGTATGTGATTGACTTTCCGCAGAATAGTGTTGTCAGCATCTTCCGAGCCGTCTCCGCCGTCAGCCTCCTCCGCGTCCGTCAGCTGCATGGCGAGATCGACATCGCTGCTGCCGAAGCGGACGGCCTCGAACACGCAGTCATCGGCCAAATGAATCGGCTCGCTCACGACCTCTTCGGCCAGGCTCAGAGATTCGGACACGCTCTCCTGCGGCAAAGCAAGGCATTCGGACACGCTCTCCTCAGCCGACGGGTCAGGATCGGCGACGCTGCTGGCGGGGTCGGCGTTATGGTCGGTGAAGATGTGCGCGAGGGAGATGATGTCGCTGTAGCGCTCATCCGCGGGCGAGAAGGGCATGCTCGTGCAGTTCCTCGTCTCGTGGAACATCTGCAGGACCGCCTTCGTGGTGGCGGCGCGGACCTGAGGGAATGGGGCACGCTAGGTCAATATTATTTCTATCTAACCACCCTGGGTGTGTCTAAACTGACGTATCTTTAATGTATCAACCCCCCCTCCCTCTCTCTCTCTCTCTCTCTCTCTCTCTCTCTCTCTCACTCACTCTCTCCTCTCTCTCACTCTCCTCCCTCTCACTCTCTCTCTCTTGTTCTTGTACTTTTTGCTCTTGCTCTTGCTCTTGCCATGCCTCTCTCTCTCTCTCTCTCTCTCTCTCACTCACTCACTCACTCACTCACTCACTCACTCACTCACTCACTCACTCACTCTCTTCCTCTTACTCTTACTCTCTCTCACTTTCACTCACATTCACACTCACACTCACACTCACACTCACACTCACACTCACACTCTCACTCTCACTCGCACTTGCACTCGCACTCGCACTCGCACTCACTCACTCGCACTCGCTCTCATTTACACTACCCCCCCCCCCCCCCAGCCAAGCTTGCTCGCACCTTGACCGACTTGCGCACGGTGTCGACGTCTGGGAAGAGCTCGCGGCACTTGTGCATCCAGTCCTCGGCCTCGTCCTGCGTGAAGTCGCCCTGGTTGAGCGCCTCGAACGTCTCCTGCGCCGAGCGGACTTCGATGAGCGTCCTCCTGGCTGCCCGCAGGCGCAGGGTCTTGTCGACGCCCTCCCCCTCCAGGCGCTCCACGGCCTCCCTCTCCCGGGTGAGGAGGCGCTCGATCTCCTCGTTGAGCCTCATGATGCTCTGGAGGTCCCCCGCGAGCTGCCGGTGCTCTCGCTCCCACTCGACCAAGCCGCTCTTGTACCGGGCCAGCTGACGCCTCATCTTGACGCACGCCGAGGTGGACTGACACATGGAGCCCTCCTGCTCCACTTTCAGATTGGTCAGCTTCTTGCTGATGGCGCTCCCGCGTTCCCTCCGAGGCCTTCCCGAAGATGACAGCGGCGACGGGGAGGACGACGAGGAGGACGTGGCCGCCGCCGGGGAGCTCTTCGTGTTCTTCACTTTGTTGAGCAGCTCCTCGAACTCGAACACGATGGGAAAGAACGAGTAGTCGCCGGCTATGAAGTGCTCCGTGCGGCAGGTCGGGCAGGGCAGGTAGCCGTCCTTCATGAGGTCTCTGATGCAGGGCGAGCAGAAGGTGTGGCCGCACGGTAGGACTCGCGGCCTCTTGTGGGAGTCGTCGTAGGACTCCAGGCACACCTTGCACTCCTGCGGGAGAGTTTGTGTCTTAGCTTTTCCTATGCTCTATTGAACCTCAGTAGCCCATTGTCAGAATAACATCATTCATTCTCATACCTTCACCTACATTAAATGCATAAATACAAGAACAGTATCAAAACTACAATGACTATTAGTAATAACAAACTAAGCAATAAATCAGTAAATAATCAACAAGAAAAAATACTTTCACATTTTTTTCTTTTACACATCTTCCCTTTATTTGTCCTGACCGAATGGACTGCAATCACCTAGCCTTGTATTACACAATAAGCATTCTCACTGTAACTCAACAAGAGGGAATCGCCTCATACCATGATTCTGGATCTA
>NW_028234408.1:16726597-16729097 GCF_977035675.1 Penaeus japonicus
CTCTACCCTATCCTCTCCTCTCTTCTCCCTCTCCCCTACCCCTCCCCGTCTTCTTCCTTCCCCCTCTCTGCTTTCCCCTTCCCCTCCCTTTCTCCCTCCCTCCCCTGCCCCTCTCTCCTCTTTTCTCTCCCCCACCCCTCTTCCCTTCCCTCCCCTCACTCTCCGCGCTTCCCCTCTCCTCTCCTCTCTTCCCCCCCCTCCCTTCCCCCTCCCTCCCCTCCTCCTCTCCTACACTCTTCCCCCCCTTTGCCCCCTATTTCCCCCCTCCTCCTTCTCCTCTCATTCCTCTCCTCTCCGCTCCTTTCCCCCTCCCTCCCCTTTACCACTCCTCTCCTCATCCTCTCTCCTCGTCCTCAACCCTTACTCTTTCTCACCCCCCCCCCCACACCCCTCCCCTCCCCTCCCCTCCCCTCCCCTCACTTCACTTCTTCTCTTCTCTCCTTCTCACCCTTCCCCTTATGACGACTGTCATCGCAGTAACAGAAAAAAGGCCAGAATTAGAATAGAAGGAAAAGATGTAAAAATCCAAGAAAGTGAAAGTGAGGAAAAAAAAAAAAAACAAGCAAGCAAACGAGAGAGCAACGGACCAAGTAAAAAGCAGCAAGCAAGCACGCTAAGAAGCTCGCGAATAAACGGTACGAGTTCGAATGCAAGCAATTCAAGAGAGTTTTGAAGGAGGGAGGGTAAGAAGGTAAGGGGAAGTAAGGAGGGTGGCAAGTAGGGTGGCAAGGAGGGAGGGAGGGAGGGAGGGAGGGAGGGAGGGAGGGAGGGAGGGGGGGGGGGGGGGAGGAGGGAGGGAGGGAGGGGGGGGGGGGGGGAGGAGGGAGGGGGGGGGAGGGAGGAAGGGAAGGGGAAAAGGTGGAGTACAGGGAGGGACGGAGGGATAAGGGAGGAGGGAGGAAGGGGGAATGAGGAAGAAGGGAGGGAGAGGAGGGAGGGAGGAGGGGGAGGAGAGAGGGGGAGGGGAGGGAGGGAAGAGGGAAAGGGGAGGGGGAGGGGAGGGGATGGGAGGGAGACGAGGGGGGAAGAGTGGGGGGCGAAGGGGAGGGATGAAGGGAGGGAGGGAGGGAGAGGGGAGGGAGGGTGGAGGGGGTGGGAGGGGAGGGAGGGAGGGGCGGGGGGGGCGGGAGGAGAGGCGGAGAGGAGAGACAGAGAGGCGGAGAGAGGAGACGGAGGGAGAGAGGAGAGAGGAAGAGAGGAGAGAGAAGAGAGCGAAGAGAAGAGACGCGAGAAGAGAGAGAAGAGCGAGCGGCTCTAGACGATCCGAGCTCTCCTCCTAGCTCGCGCGCGGGTCTCTCGGTCTCTCTGACTCGCGTCGCGCGTCTCTCTCCTCTGCTCTCTTCGCGCGCTTCTCCTCACCGCCGCTCTCCCTCTCCCTCTTCGCGCTCCCGCGCTCGCTTCTATGATCCACGTCTCTTCGCTATCTGCTCCGTCCTCCTCTTCGCTTCTCTTCTCTTCTGCTCTTCGCTGCTCCTTCTCTTCTCTACACTTGCTCTTTTGCTTCTATCACGTTCCTCTTCTTCTGGCGATCTCGTTCCCCATGCTTCCTTTGCTCTATGCTCATGTGCTCCCCGCGTTCCTCTAAGTATCCTTCGGATCTTCTGGTGTCTCAGAGCGCTCTGCTTCTTCGTTCTACCTCTCTCTTCGCTCTTCCTAGTTCGTCGCTTGCTCTATGCTCTCTTCTCCTCAATTCTCTGCTCGGCTCTCTTCCTGTTCACTCTCTCTCCCTCGCTCCGGTTCTCTATCTCGCTCCCTCTTCTCTGCTCTCCCTCCTGCTCGCCCCCTTCCTCCCTTCTTTTCGTCTGCCTACTCGCGCTGCTCTCTCGACTGCTCTTCTCTCTCTCTCGCTTCTCTCATCTCCAGCTCGCTCTCTCTCTCTCTCCGCTCTCTCTCTCTCTCAGTCTCTGCTCTCTTCTTTTCTCCCGTGAGTCTTTCTTCTCGCCTCTCTCACTCGGCCTCTCACGCTCTCTCTCTCTCTCTCTCTCTCGCTCGCGCTCTCGCGCTCGCGCGCTCGCTCGTCTCTCTCTCTGCTCTCTCTCTCTCTCCTCTCTCTCGCTCATCTCCCTGCTGCCCCACGTTGCACGCGCCTTCGCCCATCTCCCAGCCGCAATCTGCAATCTCTGGATCAGCATCTACTTGAATACTGAGACTGAGACTGAGACTGAGACTGAGACTGAGACTGAGACTGAGACTGAGACAGAGACAGAGACAGAGACAGAGACAGAGACAGAGACAGAGACAGAGACAAAGACAAAGACAAAGACAAAGACAAAGACAAAGACAAAGACAAAGACAAAGACAAAGACAGAAACAGAAACAGAAACAGAAACAGAGGCAGAGACAGAGACAACAGACAGAGAGACGGACAGACAGAGACAGACAGGGACAGACAGACATACAGAGACAGACAGACAGAGCCAAACAGACAGAGGATGAGAGAGGTAAAGAAAGACGAGGAGAGGAGGAGGAGGAGGAAGGAAAGAGTTTCTCATTCTTCTCC
>NW_028234408.1:16734097-16739097 GCF_977035675.1 Penaeus japonicus
AGGTGACGGCACCTCGATGCCGGGTGTCATAAGATAAGATAAGACCCCGGAATGAGTTCAGGCCTACGCGGTAGCCTCCCGGAAATGCATCGTGCGTCAGTTATCAACGACCTGGAGTATTTGGGTTAAAGGAAGTAAAATAATGTATACACATGAAATTGAATCTACTTGACATGAAAAAAAAACACAATAAGATATAACTTGAGATCATCTAACAATTCTTTATCTATCAAAAAGCCTTTTAGATAAGACTTTCAACAGAATGTTTTTTCAAGGAAAAATGTAATAGAAAAATAAATCACATATATAAGAATTTGAAAAAATATTGAGAAATAAGGCATGTCATTAACAACTATGTTGTCAGCAAATGAGCTTGAGCCCTCAGAAATAAAAAACAAGGAAAAAAATACATATGAAATTTTAAAAATTTAAAAACTCCACATATTATATTAATATAATATTACTGTGTTGCAAATTCTTATAAACAAGGATAAGGATAAACTAGATTTGCCATGCAGATGCTTCATTGGGCATGTATGCACTGAGGCAAGCCCACCTGTATCAGCCTGTGCTGCATCGTGAGAAAGTGTGCCAATGAATGTGGACTCATTCTGAGCTTGGTCCTTATACACAGTGATGCCCAGCCATGGCAGTGACCACCAGACACCAGTGGAAACTCACAAGCTTGGACAGGGCTCGATATACCAACCACTGTACCACAGTACTAACCAGTCGGCTTCTGATTTCGTCGGCATTTCATAATGTGATTTAAGTATAAGACATTACTATATGGCTATGGTATATCATTTGATATATGCAATATAATGACAGCAATAACTACTATAATGATGATGATGAAGATTTTGAGTAATACAACTCTGTTAACCCATTGTGGACAGTTGTCATAACATACATGATGCCAACCTCTTGCTCTAAAATACCCGTGATGAAGGATGTGCCAACAGAACAAGAAGATGAAGGTGACTCAAACCATGCCCAATGTCTACAATGTGCCCCCGTAGGGATGCCTTGCACTGTGGCACTCACAGTCATAAGCACAGGTTTCCTTCTTCTTTCCTACCTCTTCACAATATCTTTATTGTGGATGGTTATATTTTTTGTATTCATTCACAACAGTACACAAATGCAAATATAAATGAAGTTGCTTTTTGTCTTCTCATAACAAAGCAATATTTTTATCATACTGAGCTGATATGGACCCTGTACTACAATTTTAGTCAACTACAGTATTGATAGAGCTTATATGTAGCTTATATGACACATATAAGTCTCTCAGTCCAACAAAACAAACAAATTACAAACACAATGCATGACTGAAAGAGAGTGGATAAAGTCAAGATATGTTGAAATCAAACCCTTTCTGGAGACAGGCAAGCAAATCTATGAACATTTGCAATGGGTTAATGTTTTACAATGTATATGTAACATTCATATTCTCATTTTTGTTGATTTGTCATTTGTCATTAATGAGAAAAAAAAATGTCTGTAGCCTCTCTCATTTCTAACAGGAGGCCACACACTGACATTATTGTGAAGACTCTCAGCAATCATTGAGTTAAGTAAGTAAATACCCCTTTTACATATGTACCTGTGACTTCCCTACAAGAGCAAAGACTTTGATATTCCCACCCTTATCTGATAAAGCCTTCTTCCTAACATCAACTACAGCAAAAGCTAGCCTTCTACATTGAGAGGTAAACTGTGTTTACCAAAGTAGAAATACTGGACAAAAGGTAGCCTGATTTGAATTTAGTCTTCACTGAAAGAAAATATGGGAATTATTCATTTTTCATAATACTGATCAATAACAATCATGGGAAGACAACTTTTTGCAGTGGTAGGAATTATTTGCTTATATGTACTTGAACAACTAAAATAGCTAAAGGACCATCATACATTTCGATTTTTGCTCTTCCAGGGCGGCCACATCTTGAGATGTTCAGCCTGAGCAGGGCATCTAAAAATGAGCATGTTTTCTATCATTTTCTAGGATTATGGTATGATATGTGTCTATTTATGATAACTCAGTCAAGTGGTACTAATTGGCATTTGGTATGATAGGGCATCATAAATGAAGGAATAAGTAGCTTTTAATTTCAACGAAAGGAAAAATGAAGTACAAAAATGAATTGAATCCAAGAAAGATGCCTGCCGCAGACAGGATTAACAATGGGCGTCATGGCGTTTGGGGATTTTGGATCACTATGTTATTTTATTGTGCTATGAGTAATGAGTGAGTGATGCTGACAATTGCAGTCATAATTATTATAACTGCCGTAATATTAAGCAAAATGGGTTTCAACTCACTTCCAAAATCTAGATGGCACCACTTTCTTCTAGCACCAGCAGGAGAGAGAGCCTTGAATGGCACCCATCTACTGTCTCAAGCAAGCACTATCTCCATAGAGGGATGGCACATAGCAAGTTGCCGACCTCTTGCTCTAAAGTACCGCAGATGAACGAGAGGAGGAAGGTGACTCACACTATGCCCAATGCATACAATGTGCCCCTGTGCCAGTAGGGATGCCTTTTATTGTGGCACTCACTGTCAAAAGCACAAGTTTCCTACCTCTTCCCTACCTCTTCATTTTGGATGGTCATCAGTTTCGTGTTCGTTCGTGACAGCACACAAATACCAAAAAATAAAGTTGTTTTTTGACCCATCCTAAAGCAGTAATACTTCTATCACATTGAGTATAAAGAAAAAAAAAATGAGTTGATATGGATCCTGAACTACAATTTTAGTCAACTGCAGAATTGATGGAGCCTGTGATATGACAGACATAAATGTCTAAAAACAGTAAAACACACAAAAAAACAAAACACAAAAATGGATCTAGCTCTACAATGAGTGACTAAATGGGAGTGGGAAAAATCAAATTATGTTGCAGAAGCTGCAAGTCTATCCCCTGTCAGCAACAGGTTAATATATTTTCAATGACAATATATTTCAAAAAGAGTGTATCTAGTGAAATTCTACATAAATATTTTACTGTTTCTTCAAACACCAACAGAACTTTTTCCAAACTGATTTTGAAGACAGAAAATTGTCTCGAGAACCAATATCTAATGGGTTAATTTTCATTAGAGTTTTTGCTTGCTCCCTCTCTTTCTTTCTGTACATTTTCAGCAAAACGATTATTTGTCTGGTAAACATAATTCAACTCTTCAGTTGAAAAACACTTTAATTGTTCAATCTCATAGTAATCATCAACTGAGGATGTTTCCCATTTGTCAAAAATATTAAAACAAAGAGGTTAAGAACTCACCATGTGATAGACTACTGACATTGCAATCTATAGAAAAAGATTGCATAATTCTTGGAAATAAATACATTTTCACCTTTTCTACTATCTTCTCCATCACTAAGTAAAATATCATTATATACATTATATCATATGCCTATTAAACATCAAAATATCTTGAAATAATTCAACTGTGCAACCGTTCCTTATAATATCAACACTATTCTGTCACATTCTGAGTTTTCCTACAAAAACAAAGAATGTGGAAATATGAAAAGTAAGCAAAAGAATAATAGTACAAAAGTTCCAATTTAGTAGAATGAGTTCATGTTTTATGTTGTGCTTTTAAAAATAAGAACCTGGCTTAAGTTCCAAGATTAAATCACAATAATATTCCTAATATTTGTGAGGGTAACAATTCAACATTATAATATCACTAATAGGTTACTCATTAAAATTGGAGAAACTCATCATTTATGGGTAAAGGTCTATGGTTATCATTATCGTTATTACTATCTATATTACAAGGATTAACATTGGGTCATTATCATCAACACCATTATTATCATTATTATCAATATCATGTTATTAACATTCTTATAATCATTACCATACATATAATTAGCAAGATCATTATTATTATCATTAACATTATAATCATCAATATTATCATTATCATAATGATTATCATTATCATGATGATTATCATTATCATCACAATAATTATCATTAACCTCATAATGATTGTTGTTAATATCAAGATCAAATGATTATTGTTAATGTCATTACCATAATGATTATTAATTATTATTATCATAATGATTCTTGCTATCATAATATATCATAATGAATGCTATGCTAGCATTGATTTAATCCCATGCAAATTCTAGTTTTCACGAATAATAGAGTGACTCTGATTGATATTATGCAGTTAATTCAAATTCAAGTTCCTACTTACTAAAATAGCATGTTGTCATCTTTATAATTAAACTAGAATGTATTAAATTCAAACCGTAACGACCGTTCTGAAATGTAACACTCCTTAACAAAAAACATGATAAAATGTACCAGAAATGGCAGATGTCCAATTCAGCATTATATCATAGCATGCAGATGGGGTAAACAAACTACGAATTAAAAGTCATTCACATTACCTCATTCAAAATTCCGTTGCAACTGCAAACTTGTATCGCAATGCAAGTGCACTTCCACGTCACTCTTGTCAGCCGAGTTTCTCAACTGTCATCTCTTCTTCCCTTTCTTATTCAGCGCATCACCGCTCTCAGGAGAATTTCCAACATATTTCAGATTATCAGAGAGATTAAGGCGAGCGGCAAAAGGTCGTCGAACGCAATTGATGGTCAGTGGAAATGTACGTGTTGAGAAAAACCACGTGACTTCGATTTGTTTGTAAACACGTTCTGGATGCGAGTATTGCCAGATGTCGCTAGGTATTACGATTATTTATCTTTTTTTTCATCTCTTTTTTTTCTATATGTAGATACTTTTTATAATGATAGCTAACTATTATTGCCATCACTATTTTTGTTGTTAGTTCTTTGAATCTCACCGAGTTTTCTCCAGGCACGTTCTGTTTAGGTAAGGGAAAGGGTATGGACTAATCTGTTGCCTGAAAATGAATGCTACTTTGACAGCAAAGTAAAGAAAACGGTAAAAAGATGTGACAGAGTGCTCAGGATAAGAATAATGTAGTTTAAAGTGAAATATATAACA
>NW_028234408.1:16761597-16764213 GCF_977035675.1 Penaeus japonicus
ACGGCATTCATCAGCGTACATATTTTTTCGACAGCTGTTCTTATATTTTCAGTGTGATGAACAATAATCGTGTTTTGTACAAAGTATACGTTTATCACCAGAATACCAGATTGTGCAAACAATTTAATCTTATAATCCGCAAATTTTTCTTATGTTCCGGCTTTTTAGGAAACGACTTTATTACATCCCTATTTCCTTCTTTTCTCCTTCCCCCCCGTTGTTTGGGCCATATACTTCCGGGGGGTCAGAGAGTGCTGTCTAAGATCCCTCGCTCGGCCGCTTCGTGAGCACGTTGACCCCAGCTAGACTTTCATAATCTGTTGGGTGGTTAGCTATGAGAAGGTTGATTTTTTTTATGAAACGAATCTTCTTTTCGCCGTTAATATTCAAAATGAGCTATGGGGAAAATGTGCGTAACGCTGGTGGAGGGGTGCGGGGGGGAGATGAGTGGGAGGGTGAGCTTGGAGGCACATTTTTGAGGATATATCCCGAGATTGCAAAATCTAATGGCTTTTCCATTGGAGGAAACAAGCAAGATTTGCGAGCCTTTGGATGTATTGACGCTGTTCTGAAGGCGTCTCGAGTAATTCTTTCACGTCTTTTCTCCTCTTGTGGGACTTCGTCGAAACTGCCGAGCAGAATGGGCTCTCGGAAAAATAAGAAAAGGTTTCGTTTCATGGCCGATCATGTTTTATCGGCGACAGTGTTTCCAGGTCCTTCAAAAACTCAAGATTCATAACTGGATCCTGTTCTGCTTGCGTTGCATGATACCCTTACGTGTGAGTCAAGACAAACAAACGAACAGACTTCTTTGATTCCCTCTAGCGCCATCCACCGCGAGGAAATGCTTCCATGGCGGCGCATCAGCGGCGCTCTCAGCAACAGGAGAACCGGAGGCAGCTCTCGGCGATCGTCCGCCGGCTTAGCAAGACCCTCTCTCCCGACGGTGACAGATCTCCCCCCCGAGGCCTTGAGGAGGCGTCCTGACACACTAATGGTTAATAAGAAAAATGGTATTCCTTTGTTTCCAGAAGCTTCTAAAAATCTCGGGTTGATTGAAGTCCGAAAGACGAGCCAGAGCAACTTCGTGATGCATGTTTTTGCAATAAAGTTACCTACATTTGATAATATTATAGAGTCCCAAGACGCTCCGAGGGACCATGTAGTTGCAATGCAAATCGTCATTTCTCAGGACCCTTCGAGGCACTTCGGCTTGCCTGAAATTTGTGCGATTTGATTTTCTGGACGAATGGCACAATGCCATGACTGACGGTCAAACTTTCTATTTTGCCATATACTGTGACATACAGTGTCACAGTGTGTGTGTGTGTGTGTGTGTGTGTGTGTGTTTATGTATGCATGCTTGGAAACAACGATTAGAATCATTTCTTTTCTCATAAACTAAAGGCGTCATAGATATATCCACATACACCATATAGCCTTGGTATACGAAAGACGTGAAAGGTAAAGCAATACAGTCCAAGCCATCAAGGAAAATATATAAGTATCCCTTTGTATCGAAATAACGTACGTACGTTCTCTTACACAAGTTTCTGAAGTGCTAAAAATTACAGCGGATATTTCTTTCGTAATGGGCACATCTGTCACGGAAACAGGTGCAGATGAAGACAAAGAAGTATGTGATGCACTAATCTCATGATGAAATGGTTTCTTCACGACAATTTACAACTTCTCGAGCGTACAATGATGGTTCAGTATTTCGGAGTGAGGAAACCCGTTTTTCTTTGGAACAGAAAGATTTGTCGTTTTTTTTTTTTTTTTTTTTTTTTTTTTTAACGATGTCTTTTTTCTGTCCGCTTCCCGCCTTTCCTGCTGGCTTTAAGAGGGCAATACTTCATTCTTATATTTAGTTTTATCTGAAATATTTCGTACATATTCCCATACGTAATTACAAAGCCTCTGGAAGATAGAGAAATAAGGAAAAAATTGAAAATGAAAATGTTTGTTCCCATCTTATTGAACCATGCAATGAATGTCATTAAGGATGAATGTTAATAAGTTATTAGTGTTTGGGGGCCTTTTACGGATAAGTTTGTATGCAAACATACTCAATCATACATATATACAGATACAAAAATAGGAATTTACAAATATATATACATATACAAGCATTATCTACGAATACATATCTACATAAAGTGATCACACACATTCTCCATCTGTTTCGTCAGTTTTATGATCATCAATACTGCCATTCATTTCCATCATTTTTGTTATCATTAATATTATTACCATTATCATTATTATTATTATTATTAATATCATTATCATTATTATCATCATCATTATCATCATCATCAGTATCATTATCCTTTTCACCATCTTCATTATCATTATTACTACCATTACAATCATCATCATTATTATAGTTGCTCTTTTAATTATTAATATCACTGACATTGTTACTACTACCATTGACAGCAGGATCATTATTATTACTATGTTCATTGAGAGCAAGAGGAGGGGTGGAAGAGAAGAGGAGAAAGAAGGAAAAAGAGAAAGAGAGAGAGAGAGAGAGAGAAGGGGGCGAGGAATGGAAGGAGAATAGGTGAAAGAGAGAGGGAGGGGTGGAAGAGAAGAGGAGAAAGAAGGAAA
>NW_028234408.1:16764313-16769313 GCF_977035675.1 Penaeus japonicus
TATATATATATATTATAATATAGAAATATATATATATATATTAGTATTATATATATATATATACATACAATATATATATATATATATATATATAATGATATATATATATATATATATATATATTAATATATATATATATGTATATATATATACATAGTATATATATATGTATTTATATATATGATATATAAATATATATATATATATTTATATAAATATGATATATATATATATATATATATATATTTAGATATTCGTATATCTATATATATATATATTATTATATATATATTTATATATATATATAGATATATATTTATATAAATATATATATATTATAATATATTCATACATATTTATATATATATATATATATATAATTAATATATATATATATACGCATATATATATGCTTTATTACATATATATGTATATAAATAACTATATATATATATATATATATATATATATATATATATATATATTTTATATATATATTATATATATTTATAATATATCTATACTGATATATATTAATATATATATGTATATATATATAGTTATGTATATGTAAATATATATTATATATGGAATATATATATATATATATATATATATATATATATATATATATATATTTATACGGTGGGTATATATATATACGTGTAATATATATATATATAATATATATACTATATATATATATATATATATTTATAGACATAATATATATATATCAATATATAATTAAATATATATAATATATATATATTATATATATATAATGTATATGTAATGGAAATATCTGTATATATATAGATATATATATATGGTATATATATATATATATAGATATATATTGATTATATATATATGTATATATGTATATATAATATATCTTATATATATATATTATATATATATATATATACATATTTGTTGTATTTATATATGTATATATTATATATATCTATATATATATATAGGATATATATATATATATATGTATATTATATATAAATAATAATATATAAGTATATATCTTTATATATATAATATGTATAGAGTATATAAATGTATACAAGTATATTTACACATATATATATATATATATATATATATATATATATATATATATATATATATAGATATAAATGTATATATTATCCACCTTTTGGCCTCCCCCCCCTAACAGTCTTAATATATTATATGTATATATATATATATATTATATATATATATATTATATAATATATATATATCACTATATATATATATTATATATATATATATATATATGTGTGTGTGTGTGTGTGTGTGTGTGTGTGTGTGTGTGTGTGTGTGTGTGTGTGTGTGTGTGTGTGTGCTAAGTGAGGGCAAAAGGACGAAGAAAAGTTCAAAGCAACAGCGTATTCCATTTAGCGGAGAGGCGAGTCTGAGTGCTGACTGCCCGGCCATGAATATTCCGGCGGATCTCATCTACCTGGACAGGTGAGCCGCGCCTCGCGAAGAGATGCAGGTGCACACAGACACTCCAACGGGAGAGAGGAAGACTTTCTATCAAGGGCTAAAAGCGAAGAACATAAATTAATTAAGTTTTACTATTAAAGCAATTAAATTGAGCTTCTGGTATCCTAAGTCAATAATAAAGTAATTACGGAAACTTTGAACAATTATGATAAGTGATCAAATTATGAATTGTTAACAAAGGCGTTAATCAATTTTGATACTCATTAAATGATAGTCAGTTCCTAATTCCCGTTTCATAATGAGACACAGTTGATTACATAACAGAACTCAATTATATGACACACGAATCCATTATAAATTCGCTGAGGACAGCCACTGCGTTGTGCCAAAGAATGAGTGCCAAACATGCAACCTTATATAATCTATAAAGGTTGAAGATATCACACGGTTGGAATACAACTACAGTTAATATGTGAGACGCGGCTCAATGTGAAGAAAAGAGTGAGAGAAGTGCAAGCCGAGTGAGAGAAAAGGCTAGTGATATGATATGCAATATACATGTGTGTGTTTCTGTTTTTGCTTCTGTTTTATTATCTCTACTTCTTGCTTCTCTTTGATGGTAATAAAAAGCAACTCGAAATAAGCTTTACCCGACCAAGAGAAAAACACAATCTTCCTATAGCAATAGCATAACACAGCAAAACAAACAATCATATCAAACCATTTCAGGTCAGCAACAGGGACATTAATCATCAAAATCCCGCGAAATTATACACAGTATTAAAGAAAAAATATTACCCCTCTGCAACAAGAAAGTGCGAGGGATACGTGCTTAAAGTTTCATCTATGCGTCGACTTTCCCTCCTTTTCGCTATCAATTCTCCATTTTTTTTCGCTGCATGAAATATGGATACACTCTGTGGAATATATTATAAGCTCTAGATAATTACAGGGCGAGGGTTCTATAAAAGTGGCCTTCGAGAACGGGAGGGATGCGCGACCGAAGCCCGAGAGAGAGAGAAGAGTGAGCGGAGAAGCGAGACGAGAACCGCGAGCGAGCCGCCTCTCTTCTTTATTCTCCCTCCCTCTCTCTCTCTTCTCTCTCTCTCTCTCCACTCGTTCTTCGTCAACGTATCCTCTCTCTCTCTCTCTCTCTCTTTCGCCTTCTCTTAGCTTCTCCCCCCCCCCCTCCGTATAATCTTTCTCTCTCTCTCTCTCTCTTCTCTCTCTCCTTCTCTCTCTCTCTTTCTCTCTTTCTCTCTTTCTCTCTCTCGCTCGCTCTCTGTATTTTTTATTCTTTTCTCTTCTCTATCGTCCTCTCGTTCCGCCCTCCCTTCTCTTTCTCGTTCTCTCCTGTCTCACTCATCTTTCTCTCTCTCTCTCTCTCTCTCTCTCTCTCTCTCTCTCTCTCTCTCTCTCTCTCTCTCTCTCTCTCTCTCTCTCTCTCTCTCTCTCTCGCTCGCTCTCTATTTTTTTCTTTCTCTTTCTTGTTCTCTCTTGTTTTCTCTCTCTCTCTCTCTCTCTCTCTCTCTCTCTCTCTCTCTCTCTCTCTCTCTCTCTCTCTCTCTCTCTCTCTCTCTCTCGCTCGCTCGCTCTCTTTTTTTTTCTCTTTCTTGTTCTCTCTCTCTCTCTCTCTCTCTCTCTCTCTCTCTCTCTCTCTCTCTCTCTCTCTCTCTCTCTCTCTCTCTCTCTCTCTCTCTCTCTCTCTCTCTCTCCTAATCTCTATTCGTTTACCGTTTATACTTTCTTTTCTTCTTTCTTACATTACTTACATTTTCTGCTCTTCGTTGCACTTTGTCTTCTTTCAATTAGTAGTTCCCATACTTCGTCTCCTTCGAAAATAGACATGTAGAGATGGACAAACACTCACGCATACACATCGAGAGACTCAGGCAGGCACCATGGTTTGGGGTCTATTTTATACATGGGTTGAAGATATAAAGAGAGAGAGAGAGATACAGAGACAGACAAACAAACATACAGCGAGTTTAGAGAGAGGAACAAAGAGAAAGAGAGAGAGAGTGAGAGTTTAGAGAGTAAGACGAGGAGAGAGAGGAAGAAAGAATGATATAGAGATCAACAAACAAATGAATATGTAGAGAATGGAGACACAGACAGAAGTAGACAGTCACAGAGAAACATAGGAAGATGTAGAGAACGGAGACTTAGACAGACCTAGACAGACCTAGACAGTCACAGACAAACAATCGACCAAGTCACAGATCCCGTGGAGCCCCAATTGCAAGCGCACATATAATGAAAATACAATTAACACCAGAACCAACAGTTTAATAAAAGCCCTGGACAAAATGATTATTGTTATTCCCATGATGAATGTAAGTTCGCAGTTCATCAGTACTGATTATCCGTTGCAAAAAAAGCGTCCTGCAACGAATAAGCTGTCCGCGTTTGCGATTCGAAGGCGGATAAGCGTAATGAATAATGGAATGGAATGTGTAATGAACATTGAATAGTATGTGATGTACATGTCATATGACTGTGTGATGACTGTGTAGTTACGATATGGGTTTATAAATGGAAGATAGAGGAGTTTCTCCCATGAATGATTTGAATGGTATGTAATTATGATTGATAGTATAATGGCTAGGAAGAACAAAGTGGTGAATAGTTGAAACGTCAAAATATCGTTCTCTCTCTCTCTCTCTCTCTCTCTCTTTCTCTCTCTCTCTCTCTCTCTCTTTCTCTCTCTCTCCCCCCTCTCTCCCTTTCCGTTTTCCTTTATTTCTGGATTTAACCCCTCCCCCCTCTCTTTCTTTTTCTCTCTCCTTCTCTCACTATTTGTCTCTATCCGTTTTCCTTTAACTCTGTCTTTACCCTCTCTCTCTCTCTCTCTTCTTCTTCTTCTTCTTCTTCTTCTTCTCTCTCTCTCTTCTTCTTCTTCTTCTTCTTCTTCTTTCTCTCTCTCTCTCTTCTTCTTCTTCTTCTCTCTCTCTCTCTCTCTCTCTCTCTCTCTCTCTCTCTCTCTCTCTCTCTCTCTCTCTCTCTCTCTCTCTCTCTCTCTCTCTCTCTCTCTCTCTCTCTCTCTCTCTCTCTCTCTCTCTCTCTCTCTCGTTCTCTTTTTAGAGGTTAAGTAAAAACAGAAAACAAAATCGGAAAGGGAAAAGGCGATTACGCGAACGAAAGTACATTTCAGAGCTTAACAATTAATGCATGGGTAGAATTATCAAGGGTAGAGCAATATCGTACATGCTAATGGCTTGACTTAATCCTTTGTACTGCTTTGTGTTTAATATCTACGGGTTGTCGGGAGAGAGAGAGAGAGAGAAGGAGGAAAAGAGAGAGAAAGAGAAAGAGAGAGAGAGAGAGAGAGAGAGAGAGAGAGAGAGAGAGAGAGAGAGAGAGATACTGACAAAGAGATAAAGAAGAGACAGAAACAGAAAGAGACAGACAAGGGAAAGAAGAAAAACAATAGAAAGAAAAAAGTGAAAGTTTGAGACAAAAATGGAATAATGATAATGAAAATACCAAAAAGAGAAAGAGAAAGGAGAGTGAACCAGAGACAGAGAGAA
>NW_028234408.1:16806813-16809313 GCF_977035675.1 Penaeus japonicus
ATAATATATATAAATATCTATCTATATAACTATATACACTAAAAAAATATATCACTCTTTCATATCACAATCTATCTAAATATAATAATCTATCTAAATTATAACCATATATATTATAAAATATATATATTATAAATGTACACATATGTATGCATAAATGTGTATTATGTGTAATTAGATATTCTATCATATATAAACCACATAATATATATCTATATATTAATAAATATATATATATATATATATATATCATATATCTATCTATTATATCAATAACTATCTATATATATATATATATATATATATATTCCAATATAATTATATAACTATATATTACTCAGACTATCAACATATGTATATATAATATAAATATATATAATATATATATATATATAATATATATATATATACTCTAAAATATATGATATAAAAAAAAAAATATATACTATATATATATATATAATATATATATATATATATAATGTATGTATTTGGTAGTTTTGTGTGTGTGATTGCGTGTGTTTGTGTGTAGATAGAAAGATATGTACACAAAATATTGTATACTATGTATATATATGTATACATATATATATATATAAATAAATATATATATATATATATAATATAAATATATAAATATGTATAATAATGAATATATATAATATATAAATATAATATAAATCTAAATAAATATATAGATAAGAATATCTCTATACATAAATATACACATACACAAACACCCCCACACCTCCCAACACACACACCCACCCAAACACCCACACACACACACACACACACACACCCACCATACCCCACACACACAACACACACACACCCACCCAATCACTCTATCTCTATATATCAATATATATCTATATATATCTCTATAAATATCTAAATTACACCACACCCATACTACTTTACATAAACTATCTATAATTATAACACACACACCCACCCACACACACACACCCCCCCACATACTTTATATAAAATATATATAAAAATATATATTAATATATAAATTATTTAATATAAATACATATATATTTATAATAAATCCCCACACAAATAATAAAAATTTTTATATATATAAAAATAAATCTATTAATTTAAAAATATATATCTGTATAGTTTATATTTAGTTAAAATATGCATTATATATACATATAACATATAAATAATAATATTAACACCCCTTAATATATATATAATTATTTTATATATATTTATATATAATATATAAATTAAAAATATATTAAAACTAAATTAATAATTTTAAATCTTAAATCTATTTTTATATAAAAAAATAATTAAAAATAAATTAAATAAATATTTATTTAAATATCATAAATAATTTAATTAATAATATTTTTAACTATGTAACATATATATATATATTAAAAAAAATAACAATAAATATAAATAATATAAATTGATTGTAAAATAAATAAAATATAAAAAAATAATAATAATAAAAATTTTTATATATTTCTTAAATATATAATATAATTAACTATAATATATATCAAAAATAAACAAAATTTATAAAACCCCCCCACGTATTTATTAAAATATAAAACCCCATATTAAATAAAAATAAATTAAATTATATATAAATTTTACCTATAAATATAAAAGGGTTTTAGTGTCTTTTCAACAAAAATTTCCCCCTTCTTCCAATCAACCATATGTACAACAAATATTTAAGAAACGATTGCATGACTCTTCACTATCAGTCACTTTACCTCACATAAAAAAAGACCGTTGCTATTATCACAGTGTTGATTCGTCTTTTTTTTTTTTTTTCTTCTTTGGAAGAGTTTCGAAATGGTTCCTTCGATTTTCATATCAGTTGGTACAGACAATCACGTTTGCATGGCCATTTTTTTATGCATATATACTTCAAAGCTTCTATGACTCTTGCAATGAATAGGCAAAGACCTATTATATACATATATAAATATATATATTATATATATTAATTATATAATATATAATATATATATATACACATATAATATATGGGATAATAAAATATATATATATATTTATATATATATATAAATATATAAGATATATTTTTTTTCATAGGGTTCATATCTATATATTTTTTTTAAAATAAAATATATATAAAATATATATAAAATATATATATAAATATTTTAAAATTATTATGTTTTATATTTATTAATTTTAAATTTTTATCTATCTATCCATCTATCTATCTATCTATCTATCTACCATATACTAAATAAATATATATATATATAATTATATATATATATTTAATATATATAATATATTAAAATATATAATATATATAATATTATATATATATATAAAAATATATATTATATTTTATATATGTATGTATATTTTATATAAAATATTAATATATATATGTATAAAAATATATATATAATAATATATTATATATATATATATATATAAAATATGTATAATAAAAGATAAATATATATATATATATATATTATAT
>NW_028234408.1:16841813-16844313 GCF_977035675.1 Penaeus japonicus
AATGTTTCTAGAAATATCTATGTTGCTTTTCCCTGAGGCTTCTATTATCAATTTAGTGTTTATGATCACTATTACCCTTATTATTATCACTATTTTCATCTATATCATTATTCTTGTTCTTATTGTCATTATTATCATCACTATCTTTATCATTGTTGTTACCATTTTCTTCGTCATTACCATCATCACCGTTATCATCTTACCATCATTATTATTATTATCATTATAATCACAATTATTATCATCGTTGGCATTATTGTTATTATTATTATCATCATCATCATCATTATCAAAATATTATTATTATCATTATTAATAATATTACTTTTTTATTGTTATTATTATCATTATTATTATTGTTATTATTACTATTATTATTATTATTTTCATTATTATTATTATTATCATTATTATCATTATTATTTTTATTATTATTATCATCATCATCATCATTATCATCTCCATCATCATCATCATCATCATTACCAAATCATCACCACCATTATGATCACTATTTTCAAAATGATTATTGTAACTATCACCATCATTATTATTATCATTACTACTGCTACTACTATTGCCACTATTATTGCTATTTATATTATTATCTTCAATATCATTATTAATATCATTATCATTATTATCGTTTTTATCCTTATCCTATTACATTTTAGTAATTATTACTACTACAATGATTATTACTAGTAATATTATCTATATCAT
Organism: Penaeus japonicus; assembly: GCF_977035675.1. Classification (NCBI taxonomy): domain Eukaryota; kingdom Metazoa; phylum Arthropoda; class Malacostraca; order Decapoda; family Penaeidae; genus Penaeus; species Penaeus japonicus. Next base: position 16,842,537 of record NW_028234408.1, read on the forward strand.
TATCATTATCATTCTTATTGTTATTATGATTATTATTGTCATTGTTATTACCATTATTTTTATCATCCATTTTATCATTATTATTATCATGATTATTTGTCAACATTATCAATCTGATCATTTTCATTATCATTATTATTCTTATTGTCATCTTTATTATTATTATCATTATTGTCATTATATTTATTATTATTATCATTATCATCGTTATTATTAATATCATCATTGCCATTGTTATCATTATTATTATCATTATCGTTGTTATTGTTTTTTATCATTATTACTACTATCGGTATTGTTATTGATATATATATATATATATATATATATATATATATATATATATATGTATGTATGTATATATACGTAAGGTGAGAGAGAGAGATGAGATGAGAGAGAGAGAGATGAGATGAGAGAGAGAGAGAAAAAAAAAATAGAAAGAGAGAAAAAGAGAATCAATACCTTCCAATTCTCTCCTCTTCTCTAATCTATAATTCTCATACACGAACTCCGAGACTCGAATGGTTTCCCAAGGATTTTCCACGCGTGTTAATTGCGTACTCAGAGACCAAGTCAAAGGCATTCGTGTCGCCTTGAGGGTGAGAAAAGAAGGGTGAACGTGAGAAGGGGAGGGGGAGGGGGAGGGAGCAAGGAAGGAAAAGAAGGGGGTGTGAATGGAGGAGGGAGGGAGGGAGGGGAGGGGAGGGGAAGGAAAAGGAGGGGTGAGAGGGAAGAAAAGGGAAGGAGTGTAGGAGGATTAAGGGGAGTGTTGAGAAACGGTGGGGGGAGGGGGGGGGGCAAAGGGTAGGAATGAGAAGGGGGATATTGGGTAGGTCATTAGCAATGCGTTAACTATCGTGCTAAAGGATTTTTGTTTTTTTCCTTTGCTTGAATATATACTTTTCTTGTGTTGTTATTTTTTCTCTATCATCCTTAACATCATATTTGATCATTAAATCTATCTTTATTATCATTACCACTTAAAATATTACCATCCTTATCATATTTTTATGGTTATCACTATCATCATCATCATCAATATCACTACTATCATTGTTGCTATCATTATGATTAATAATTTTATAATGTTTTTGTTGATGTTATTGTTGTTGTAGCCATTACTGTTATCATTAGTATAAATTATATATCTATAATGATTATTATTTTTATTTTCATTACCATTACCTTGTTCTTGTTCTTCATCTTACTATCATCATTATTATTCTTTTTTATCATTAGTATAATTGTTCCCATTATCATCACTATTATTATTATTATTATTTTCATTATTACTATTGCTATTTTCAATGCCAGTATCATTATTATCATGATCATTGTTACTATTGTTATTTTTAATATCATTATCATTATTATCATTATCATTATCATCATTACTTTCATAATTACTGTTGCTTTTCTTATTATTATCCTCATTTATTTAGTATCATTATCATCACTATTATCACTACTGTTTCTTCCTTTTCTTCATCATATTTATTTTTAATATCATTAATACTATTATTCTATTCATTATCATCATTATATTCATTGTCATTACCATCATCGTAATCGTCATTATGATAATAATATCATCTTTATTTCGTCATGATCATTATAATTTGTCCTTTTGTTATTATTTCCATCATTATCAGTATTATCATCATCATATTATCATTATCTTTAATATTATCATGATCACTATCATCAACATTATTCTTATTCTCGTTAATGCTATTGCCATTTTTTATATTATCATTATTACTATCATCTTTATTAT
>NW_028234408.1:16873073-16885573 GCF_977035675.1 Penaeus japonicus
GCTCTTTCTTCTCTTTGCTATGCTAATGCTAATGCTGCTAATGCTCTTCCTCTTCTAATGATGCCTTCTCCGAATGCTTAAAAGTGCTAATGCTATGCTTGCTGCTGCCTAATGCATTTGCTCTTGCTATGCTTGGCTTCTAAAATTCTAATGCTTCATTTGCTATGCCTCACTAATGCTTAATGCTGCTAATGTCTGCGCTTGCTTTATGCTCCTAATGCTATGCTCTGCTACATTGCTCTGCTATGCTGTTGCTTTTATACGCCTTTCATGCCTTGCTTTTAATGCTATGCTATGCTTATGCTCTATGCTATGCTCTTATGCTCTATAATGCTAATGCTTGCTCTTGCTCTATATGCTATATGCTAAATGCAAATGCCTAATGCTTCTATATGCGCTTTTGCTTTTTTGCCTAATGCTAATGGCTGCTATGATGGCTTGATGCTCCTTCCTTGCTAATGCTTTGCTAATGCTTATTAATGCTTGCTTATGCTGCTTTGCTCTGCGTTTCTTGCTAATGCTTAAATATGCTTGCTAATGCTAATGCTTCTAGTAAATGCTTAATGCCTTAATGCCTGCATTGATGGCTTTTGCTAATGCTCATGCTATGCTGGCAAATGCTCTATGCTAATGCTTAATGCTCTGATTGCTTTCAGTAATGCTGCTACATAAAAAAATGCTTGCTCTTTCTAGGCTTTGCTAGCTAGCTATGCTTTCTTGCTATAATGCTCTTTAATGCTTTCTTAATGCTTGCTATGGCTCTATGCTTCTTCATGCTGCTATGCTAAGCTTAATGCTGCTTCTCTAATGCGCTATGCTTGTGCTACTGCTTGCTTGCTTTATGCTATGCTTTGCTTATGCTATGCTATGCTAAATGGTTTGAATGCTTTCTTATGATCTAAATAAATGCTTCAGTAAATGAATGCTATGATGGCTGCTTTTAAATGCCCCTAATTGCCCATAAATGCTAATGCTTGCTTAATGCATTGCTCTTAATGCCTTAAATGCAATGCAATGGCTATCTCTCTATGTCTAATGCTATGCTAATGCTCTTAATGCTCTATCTTCTGCCTTATGCTAGCTTTAAATGCCTATGCTAATGCCTGCCTTATGCCTTAATGTATGGCTTGCTTGAAGCTTTTTTGTTATGCACTGCTATGCTGCTATGCTTTGCTAATATGCCATGCGTATTGCTAATGGGCTGCTGCTAAAATGCTATGCTCTTAATGCTAATGCTAATGCTTATGCTTAAATGCTTTTTGCGATCTTTGCTATGCTTTAATGCTATTTATGCTTTATATGCTAAATAATTCTTTCTTTCTCTCTTTTAAAATGCTATGCGCTATGCTATGCTTATATGCGTGCTTTCTTATAATGCTTTGCTAAAGCTTTATCTAGCCTACTGCTATCATAAATGCTAAGTGCATGCTTGGAGCTATGCTAAATCTTTATGCTGCTCTTGAATGCTCTTAAGCTTTAAATCTGAATGCTAAATGCTGCTCTTTATGCATTGCTATCAGTAGATGAATGCTTTGCTATATATGCTTTTTGCTTCTCTATGCTCTTTGAATTCTATGCTGCCTACTTGCTTATTATAGCTTGCTAATGCTAAAAATTGGCTGCTCTATGCTGCTCTATGCCAATGCCTTATGCTCTCTTTGCTTTGCTTGCACTCTGCTTATGCTAGCTCTAATCTAATGCTGCTAATGTGGCTTTAATGCTTTAATGGCTAATGCTCTTGCTATGCTTTATGCTTGCTTGCTCTATACTCTTTGCTAAAAGCTATGCAATGCTCCTAATGCTAAATCCTAATGCTGTTGAATGATGCGCTGCTTTTAATGCTAATGCCCTGCTATGCCTGCTAATGCTTTTCATATGGCTTATGCCTGCTCTAATTGCTAATGCCAATTGCAATGCTTGCGTCTTTATGCTAATGCGCTATCTCGCTATGGCTTGCTTATGCCGGCTAATGCCTCTTTTTTTTCTATGCCTAATGCTGTGCTATAAATGCTAATGCTAAATGCTATTGCCTGCCTGCTTAATGCTGTTTAATGCTTTAAATGCTCCTGCTTGCCTTATGCTTGCTTATTTGCTTTTAATCTTCTTTGCTATTTTGCTATGCTTCTAAGCTTAATGCTATGCTTTGCTCTAATGCTCTATGCATGCTATATGCTTAATGACAAATGCTGGCTAATGCTAATGCTGCTGCTGATGGCTGCTATGCTATGCCTGCTTTTCTTATGCTGGCTATCTAATGCAATGCTGCTATGGCTTCTCTCTTGGCTCGCGATTAAATGCTTGATGCACTGCTATGCTCCACTATGGCTATGCTGCTTTAATGCTTTGGTAAGCTAATGCTGCTGCTTAAATGCTATGCTTGCTACTTGCATGATGCTAGCTAGTAAATTCTAAATGCTTACTTGCTAATGCTTTAATGCTTATCTATGCTTCATTGCTCTTTGGCTCTATGCTAATGCTATTGCCTTGCTGCAAGCTCTCTTGCTATAAAATGCTCTTAATTGCTAATGCTATGCTAATGCTAATGCTGCTCCCTCTGCTGCTGTGCTCCTTCTGCTATGCTCTGCTTTAATGCTCACAGTAAATGCATATGCTTATGCTCTGCTAAAATGCTGCTATGCTTGCTAATGCTTTCATATGCATGCTATGCTAATGCTAAATGCAATGCATGCAATGCTGCTAGCTAGCTCTTTCTTTACTTTGCAAATGATGCATGCTCTTAATGCTATGCTGCGTAATGCTTTAATGCAAATCTAAATGCTTCTATGGCCGTTTAATGGCTCTGCCCTGCTAATGCGCTATCTAATATGCTTGCTTGCTTTGCCGCTTCTAATGAATGCAATGCGGCTTAAATGCTTAAGCTGCTATGCTTTCACTATGCTATGCTTATGTGCTTGCTTAAATGCATGCCTGCTTTTGCTAAATGCTTGCCCTTATGCTTATGCTAATGATGGCTTGCTAATGCTTGCCTAATGCGATGCTCTTTTATGCTATGCTTGATGCTATGCAGAAATGCTCTTTTAAAAAATGCTCTTGAATCTCTGCAATTCTCTTGCTAAATGCGAATGCTTTTTGCTGCTATGCAATGCTAAAAATGCTATGCTCTTTTGGCTTTCTTAATGGCTGGCTATGCTTGGCTGAATGCTAAATGGCTCACTGTCTATGCTAATGCGTTTTTTATTGGCTAAATGCTAATGCTTATGCTAATGCTGGCTATGCTGCTTGCTTTCTTAATGCGCCAATGCTCTTGCTATGGCTATGGTGCTCGTGCTTCTGCTATGCTAATGCTTGCTGCTCGATGGCTAATCCTAATGCGTGCTAATGCTTATTGCTATGCTTAATGCTAATGCCTTGATGCTTGCTTATGCCTATGCATCTGCATGGCATGGCTATGCCTGAATGATGCAATGCAAAGCTGCTCTTTGCTAATGCTCTATGCTTGCTGCTGCTCTTAATGCTTGCTAAAATTCTATTATGCTTATGCTAAATGCTTAATGCTTGCTATGGATGGCTAGCTGCTCTATGCTGCTAATGCTAATCCTCTGTAATCCTTTCAAATGCTAAGGCTAATGCTTCTGCTAAATGCCTATAATGATGCTAATGCTGCTTAATGCTAATGCTTGCTTGCCAATGCTAAGTAAAGGCTATAGCTCAAAGAAATGATGCTAATGGAAATCTTAATGCTTGTTGCCTGCTTTGATGCATGCTTTATGCATGCTTTTTGGCTACGGCTATCCTTGCTGCTTCTATGAATGCTATGCTATGCTTAATGAATGCTATCTTAATGCTCTCTATGCTTAATCATAAATGCTATGCGTGCTAATGCTCTAATGCTTGTTTTTTGCTCCTAATGCCTGGGCTAAATGCTAGCATGCCATGCTATATGCTGCATGCTAATGCTGCTCTGTGCTAGCTCATGCCTCTAATGAATGCTCAATGTCTATATCCTTTAATGGCTTTATGCTAAAAAGCTATATGCTTGCTTTGCTCTTCATATGCTTGCTTGCTGCTGCATAATGCTAAATGCTTGCTTATGCATGCATGGCTAGTTGCTCCTTTTATGCATGGCTGCTATGCTCTTGAATGCTAGCATGCTATGGCTATCTTGCTTGCTTGCTTGCATATGCAAGCTTACATGCTATGCATGCTTAATGGGCTTATGTGCTCCTGAATGCTGTTGCTATGCTAATGCTTGCTAATGCATTAAATGCTTGCCTAGCTTTGCATGCTTGCCTGTATCTCTATGCTCTCTTATGGCTGCTAATGCTGCTTGCTATGCCAAATGCTTAATTGGAAATGAATGCTTGCTTTTGCCTAATGCTATGCTTTATGCTTGTTGCTATGCGTTTATGCTTTTCTTGCTATGCTGGCTTGCGTCTGGCTTATCTTAATGCTCGCTAACTAAAATTCATGCTATGCTGCTAATGCTTATGCCTTTAATGCTGAAGCTGCTATGCTGCTTCTGCTGCTATGCTTATGAATGCTATGCGTAATGATGCTTTAATGCTCTCTTTGCTATGCTATTGCTATGCTGCTCGTTATGCTAAATGCTGCCTATGCTTTTACTCTTGCCTGCTTGTGCTAATGCTCTTGCTGCCTATGCCTTGCTTTGCTAATGCTTGCTATGAATTGCTTTAAAGCTAATGCGAATGATGCGTGCTAATTGCAATGCGAAATGCTAATGCAATGCTAGCTTATGCTTGCTAATTGCTTTGCCTATGCTAATGCTTAATGGCTTGCACTTAATGCTGTTGCATGCTTGATTGCTGCTAATGCAAATGCTATGCTGCTTCTAATGCTTTCTTTGCTCTATGCTGCGATGGCTGCGAATGGCTTATGCCTAATGCTTTATGCGCTATTTCTTGCATAATGCGATGCTCGCTCTTAATTCTAATGGCTATGCTTCTCTTTTAATGCCGCTTGCTATGATGCTAGCTATGCTGCTATGCTAAATGGCTTACTAGAGCTGCTGCTAATGCTTAATGCTAATGCTATGCTTAATGCTTTATGCTAAGCCAATGATGCTCTATGCCCTAATGCCTGCTTGCCTATGCTGCTTTATGGCTTTCTGCTTAATGCTCTTAATGCTTGCTTCCTTGAATGCTGAAATGCTTTCTAGCTGCTATGCTTTTTATGCCTCATAAATATGCAGTAATGCTATGCTCTATGCTTGCTATGCTCTAATATGCTATGCTGCTATATGCATGCTTGCTGCTGCTGCTTAATGCTAGCTGCTTGCTGCTTCTAATGCAATGATCCTAAATGCTTTAGCTTGCTAAAAATCTATCAATGCCTGCTAATGAATGGCTTTATGCTTAAATGCTTAATGCTTATGCTTCTACTAATGCTGCTAATGCTTGCTCTATCTAAATGCGTGTGCTATGAATGCTAGCTAATGCTTGCTAATCTGCTATAATGCTTTATGCTAATGCTATAATGCTTGGCTTCCGAAAGCTCTATGCTAATGCTTGCTTAAATGCTATGCTCTGCTATGCATTATGCACGCACTAATGCTAATGCTATGCTTTGCTTGCTTGCATGCTTGCTATGCCTGGCTCTATGCTTTTTAATGCTTGCCAGGCTATCTTTTTAAAGCGTAATTGCTGCTAAATGCAATGCTTAATGCTTAATGCTATGCTAAATGCTTGGCTATCATTGATGTGCTAATGCTCTTGCTCCTATGCTTATGCACTAATGCTATGCGCTTATGCTATGCTTTAATGCTTGTATGCTATGCTTCTAGCTTGCTGCCTTTAATGCTTGCTATAATGCTTTGCTTATGCTTTTCTCTTATAATGCTAAATGCGTAAATGCTTAATGCCTGATGCTCTCTTGATGCTAAATTGGCTTGCATAATATGGCTTAAATGCTTTGCTAATGCTCTGCTTGCTTGCTGCAGCTAGCTAATGCCTAAAATGCTCTATGCTGCTGCTTATTAATGGCTATGCTCTTAATGCTTTTGCTAATCTTCTTGCTTGCTTTTGCTTGCTAATGCTTGCTGCTCTTGCTTGTTGCTTTTATTGCTTCTGCCATGCTCTTTGCTTTGCTCTGCTAAAAACTTTTTCTGCTTCGCTGCTTTTTGGGTATTTCTTGCTTTGGCTTTCAGCGCTCTAATTTTCTATGCTCATAATGCTTGCTTGCTTTGCTGCTTGCTGCTTGTTGCTTTGCTTGCTTTTGCTATGCTCTTGCTTGCTCGCTTCTAATTGCTTAAATGCTTTTGCTTGCTTCTTGCTCTTTGCTCTTATTGCTTTTGCTGCTTATTTATGCTTCTTGCTTCTATTGCTGCTCTTAATGCTTAGCTTGCTTTGCTTGCTTTGCTTCTTGCTATAATTTGCTAATGCTATTGCTGCTCTTGCTAGCTGCTTCTTTAGCTTGCTTGCTTTGCTTTGCTTTGCTATGCTTGCTGCTTATGCTTGCGCTCTTTGCTTGCTGCTTACTGCTTCTCTGCTATTGCTGCTTGCTATGCTATTGCTTCTTTTGCTTTCTTGCTTTTGCTGCTTATTGCTCTGCACTTTGCTCTCCTGCTTCTTGCTTTTTGCTGCTTATGCTTGCTCTGCTTGCTCTCTATTGCTGCTTTGCTTGCTCGTTATGCTTGCTCTTTCTTAGCTGCTGCTTTGCTTGCTTTGCTTGCTATTGCTTTGCTTGCTATGGCTTGCTCTTTCTTGCTTGTCCTTCTTTGCTTGCTTTATGCTATTGGCTTGCTCTTATTCTCTATATTGCTTATGCTCTTTGCTTTGCTTGCTTGCTTGCTTTTTGCTTGCTTTTAGCTGCTTTGCTTTGCTAATGCTTGCTTTTGCTTATTGCTCTGCTCTCTTGCTATATGCTGCTGCTTGCTTGCTTGCTCTATGCTCTATGCTAGCTATGCTTTGCTTTATTTCTTGCTTTGCTGCTTGCTACTTCTCTATGCTTGCTTTATTGCTTCTGCTTGCTCTTGCTATTGCTTGCTGCTTTGCTGCTTCTTAATTGCTGCTATGCTTGCATTGCTTCTCTGCTATGCATTTGCTTCTCTATTGCTTTGCCTATGCTTTCTTGCTATTGCTTTGCTGCTTTGCTAAATGCTATGCTGCTATGCTCTTGCTGCTTCTCTGCTAATGCTTGCTCCTCTGCTTGCTTTCTATTTTGCTTGCTTTGCTGCTTCTATTCTTCCTTGCTCTTCTATTGCTGCTTTGCTATTGCTTTGCTCTCTCTATTTTGCTTTGCTTGCTTGCTTTGCTTTGCTTGCTTTGCTCTGCTTCTGCTTCTGCTTTGCTTTTTTGCTCTTGCTTCTCTGCTTGCTTGCTGCTTTGCTGCTTGCTATTGCTCTTATTGCTTCTTCTTTTTGCTATGCTTGCCTTGCTGCATTGCTTTGCTTATATGCTCTTGCTTGCTTTGCTTTGCTTGCTTTATTTTGCTTGCTTGCTTTGCTTTGCTGCTATTGCTTTCGCTTCTGCTTGCCTTGCTTCCCTGTTTGCTTGCTTTGCTTTGCTGCTTTGCTCTGCTCTTTGCTCTTTTTGCTTTATTGCTGCTTTGCCTCTCTATTGGCTTCATTGCTGCCTTGCTTTATGCTCATTGCTTTGCTCTTGCTTGCATTCTATTTGCTCGCTTCTTTTCTCTTATTGCTCTCTATTGCATCTTGCTGCTGCTGCGCTTGCTTTGCTTTCTCTTGCTTGCTTTGCATGCTCTGCTTTGCTGCTTTGCTATTGCTATTGCTGCTTGCTTTGCTTGCGCTTGCTATTTGCTTGCTTGCTGCCTGCTTGCTGCTGTCTGCTTATTGCCTTGCTTATTGCTTCTATTGCCCATGCTGCTATTGCTCTTATTGCTTTCCCTTTTTATGCTTTGCTTCAATGCTCTTTGCTCTGTATGCGCTCTTTGCTTCTGCTTTGCGTTGCTTTTGCTGCCTAATGCTTGCTATCTTTCTTTTTATTGCTTTGCTATTGCTGCCTTTTGCTCTTTCTATTGCTGCTCTTGCTATGCTTGTTGCTTGCTTGCTTGCTCTTTTGCTCTTTTAATTTGCTTGCCCATTGCTTTGCTCCTGCTTGCTTTGCTTTGCTATTGCTTTTGCATGCTTCTTTGCCTTCTATTGCTTTCTATTTCTTTGCTTCCTTTGCTTTCTTTGCTTTGCTCTTTTGCCCTTTCTATGCTTTTGCTCTATTGTCTATGCTGCTTTCTGCTTGCTTGCTTATTGCTTCTGCTCTTTGCTTTTTTTTGCTATTGCTGCATTATTGCTTCATTGCTTGCTTCTTGCTTGCTCTATTGCTTTATTGCTGCTTTGCTATGCTTCATGCTTGCTTTGCATGCTTGTTGCTTGCTAATGCTTGCTATGCTTTGCTCTATTGCTTTGCTTCTGCTATTGCTTTCATGCTTTGCTTCTTTCTTGCTTGCTATCTCTTTGCTTGCTTATTGCTATTGCTTTGCTTTTGCTTTGCTGCTCTTGCTTTGCTATGCTATTGCTTTGCTGCTGCGTGCTTCTTTCTATTGCTCTTGCTATTTCTGCTTTGGGCCCATGCTTTCTCTTAGCTTTTCCCATTTGCATATTGCTTGCCTTTGCTCTCTTTGCTTGCTGCTTCTTCTAATTTCTTCTCTTTTTTGCTTGCTTTGCTGCTTTCTGCTTCTTTGCTTGCTTCTATTGCTTTGCTTATTTCTTTGCCCTTTTCTTTGCTTGCTTTTGCCTCTTGCTTTGCTTTTGCCTTGCTCTACCTTTGCTTTTTGCTGCTTTGCTTTGCTTTGCTTTTCTTATTGCTTTGCTTGCTTTTTTGCTTGCTCTATTGCTTTTTGCGGGTATTGCTTGCTGCTGCTCTTGCTTGCTTTCTTTGCTTCTTTATTGCCCCTTTTGCTTGCTTTATTGCTGCTGCTCTTTGCTTTGCTTTTTTGCTTTTGCCTTTGCCTTTTTGGGTTGCTCTCATCCTCCCCCCTCACTTATCTCCCCACCTTCCTCCCCATTCCACGCCAGTTACCCCGTTCTACCCTCCGATCCCACTCCCCCATCCCCCATACCCCTTCACCCACCCTCCCTCCCCTTTCCCGCTTCGCATATACATCCTTCCCAAACCCATACATCCACCACCACCTCCCCATCCCCTCAGCCCCAACCCCAACCCCACCCCCAACCCCACACCATATATTTCAAAACGCGCTGGGCACCTTCCAAACCGGACGTCCTCAAGGTGTTGAAGAGGAAGGCTTACTCATACGCGGGGGAAAGTTTGGGGTGGGGGGGAGAGGGAGGGGGTAGGAGAGAGATAGGAGAGAGGTAAGAGAGGGGTAAGAGAGAGAGGGAGAGGGAGGGGGAGGGAGGGAGGGAGAAAGAGAAGAGGGGAGAGGATCGAGGAGGGAGGAGAGAGAGAGAGAGAGAGAGAGAGAGAGAGAGAGAGAGAGAGAGAGAGAGAGAGAGAGAGAGAGAGAGAGAGAGAGAGAGAGAGAGAGAGAGAGAGAGAGAAAATAGACGAAAGAAAAAAGAAGGGAGGGAGAGAGAGAGGGAGAGAGAGGGAGAGGGGAGGAGGGAGGAAGGGGAAGAGGAGAGGGGGGTAAAAGGGAGAGAGAGGGAGGAGAGAGGGAGAGAGGGAGGGAGAGGGAGAGGGAGAGGGAGAGGGAGGGAGGGAAAGAGGAGAGAGGGAGCGAGGGAGTGAGGAAGGGAAGGAGAGAGAGAGAGATAGGGATAGGGATAGGGATAGGGAAGGAGAAAGGGAGAGGGATATGGAGGGAGATATGGAGGAGAGAGGCAGAGGGGGAGCGATAGGGAGGAGAGAGGGAGAGGGATAGGGAGGGAGAGAAGGAGAGGGATTTGAAGGGAGAGAGGGAGAGGGATAGAGAGGAAAAGAGAGAGAGAGGGATAGAGAGGAAAAGAGAGAGAGGGATAGGGAGGAAGAAAGAGAGAGGGATAGGGAGGAAGAGAGAGAGAGAGAGGGATAGGGAGAGAGTGAGGGAGAGGGAGAGGGAGAGGAATAGGGAGAGAGAGAAAGGGAGAGGGATAGGGAGGGAGAGAGGGAGAGGAATAGGGAGGATTAAGGGAGAATGAGGAAGAGGGGTAGTGTTGTGAAGGGTGTTAGGGACGGGGAGAGCGAGGGAGATGAGAGGAAAGGAGAGAGGGGAAGAGGGGAAAGGAGTGAAGGAAAGTAATGACACGTATACATTTTTGTAAGTGAGCATTAGTCCGATGAAACATTTAACAAATTACTCGACGGATTTGATCTGTAACTGATTTCCCTATTTGTTTACTGAATGTATTGTCGATTGATATTATTGTTTATTGATTGATTGCCATTTCTCTTTTGTAATACGTCTGGCGTGGATGTAAGATTTATGTCGAAGAGGACTGGTACGAGCATCCTTCCTTGCGGTCAGCCATTTTTAATAGTTTTAATTATTATTATCTTGATTGTTATTGTTTACTATTGTTATTGTTGTTGTAGTATATTAATAAGGATAAATGTTAGTAGTAGTAGCATTGTTACTACTACAACTAATATAATTATCATAATTGTTATTACCATTTCTATTATCATCATTGTTATTATTATTAACACCAGCATCATCATCATCATCATCATCATCATCATCATCATCATCAAAAACATCAACATCAACATCAACATCATCATCAGTCATCATCATCATCATCATCATCAATCATCATCATCATCATCATCATCATCATCATCATCATCATCCCCCTTCTCCTCCTCCTCATTATCATCATCATCATCATCATCATCATCATAATCATCGTCATCATCATAATCATCGTCATATCCACCTCCACCACTACTACTGCCATTATCACCTATCGTTAATGTTATTATTATTATGACTTGTTATTATTTTCTTTATTCGTTCGTGTTATAATTAGATTGATTTTCCTTACTCTGATCTTCCCAAACATCTGTTTTGATTCACGTTAACACGCGTGGTAAACAGCCAGGTCTTCATTGATTTCAGTGGTTTGACTTCCTTTCTTCCTGTTCCTCTCCTCCTCATTCTTCTTCTTATTTATCTTCTTTATCTTCTTCTTTATCCTCTTCCTCTTCTTTATCTTCTTCATCTTCTTTTTCTTTATCTTCTTCTTCTTCTTTTTCTTCTTCTTCTTCCTTATCTTCTGAATCTTCTTTATCTTCTGTATCTTCCTTATCTTCTTCAGCATTAATTGATTACAGATGATTGGTGATTGACTGTGGGTGTCAATTGATTCCAGAGCATTTGGAGCATGGATGTTTGTCTTCGAGACGAACCCATAACGTTTGGGGTTAGGAGGTGGATGGGAATGTGAGTGAGGGAGAAAGAAAAGAAGAAGAAGAAGAAGAAGAAGAAGAAGAAGAAGAAGAAGAAGAAGAAGAAGAAGAAGAAGAAGAAGAAGAAGAAGAAGAAGAAGAAGAAGAAGATGGAAAAGAGAAGAGAATAATAATGATTATATGAGGTAGTAGCTCAGGAGGAGACATATAAATATTTGTCGTATCTCCATGAAGAAGAGAAGAAGACGAAATGTGAAGAAAAGGGGAAAAGAGGGGTAACGAGGGGTGGTTGTTAGGGAGGTGTAAGATTATTGATCGTGGAAGCTCTCTTATTTTCCAGCCTCTCGGAGCGGGGAAAAACATTTTTAACTCGCCGGTGTTGCCATCAGGCCCAGGGAGACTCGCCGTCGCCGTCGTCGTTGTTATTGTTGGGGGAGATCTGACTCGTAAGACTGGCATGTTTCTGTGGGTATCTGTAGGTGAAAGTGTGGGTCCAGAGGAATGAGATTCAGTCTCGCCACTAGTTTCGGGATGGTCTTTGGCCTGGGGCATCGTGTCCCTTATCTCGTATGGCGATGGGGGAAAGTGTGGGTCCGGCATGATTGTCACGGCTCGAGCTGACTACAGCTGAAGGCGTAAGCCGCAAAAAGGGGATTCAGTTTGGGCGTTGATTTTGGGCTCCACATCTTGTACTTTGGGTGACTAAATTATATATATAAATTGTGCTTGTGTGTGTCTGCGGTATTGATTTCACTGTCACATATAGTTTCTCATCTTGTTTAGCTTTAGGAGAAAGTGTGGGTCCAGGAGGGAAAAGAGGCTCTGGTTTTGGACTTCTCTTCGATCTAGAGCGCTGTTCCCGTCGCTACGCATGTGGCTGCATTACCCCCTACGGTTGGTTGGTAAGAGGCGAAAGTGTAGGCCCGATAATGCACCAGCTTTGGGGTAGATGTCAATTTTTTGGCTTTGGTTTTGTTTTCGTGTATGGTTATCATGTCTCCATGGCTAGCTTTAGCTGACTGTTGTGTTTTGTCTTTTTGTATTGTTATTACAATATCCATGGGTGTGGGTATACAGGTACACCTTGATCTAGGTCATGGTTTTCATGTTTTGTTCATTTGTCACACTTCGATGGGTTGCTGCAAGTGACAGGGTGGGCCCGGGAAGGTAAAGTTTCTGGTTCTGTTTATCGTTGGGTCCGGAAAGATATAAGGTATGTGTATGCTTTATTTTTCACATTTAAAAAATCGGCTTTATTTAGAACTCAGATGGATTAGA
>NW_028234408.1:16895573-16898073 GCF_977035675.1 Penaeus japonicus
GTGAGGAAAAAGAAGACAGGATAGGGCGGAGAGATGTCGAAGGGTGGGGGGGGGGAGGGGCCGGAAGTTCCCTCACTGCTTCTGCTCCTACGCCGTTTCTTCCTCCCACGCCCACGCCCACGCCGGGGTCGCTCTCTCGCTCTCTTTCCCTCTCTCTCCCCTTCTGCCTACCCTTCTCCCTCCTTTTCTCTCCCCTTCTTCCTCATTTCTCTTTTCCCTTCTCCCTTCCTTTCTCTCTTCCCTTCTCCTTCCTTTTTTACATTTCTTCCTACTTTCTCTCTCATTTTCCTACTTTCTCTTTCCCCTTCTCCCTCCCTCCTCTCTCCCCTTCTCCCTCCTTTCTTTCCCCTTCTCCCTCCTTTCTGTCTCTCCTCTCTCTCTTTCTTCTCTCTCTCTCTCTCTTTCTTCTCTCTCTCTCTCTCTCTCTCTCTTTCTTTCTTCCTCTCTCTCTCTCTCTCTCTCTCTCTCTCTCTCTCTCTCTCTCTCTCTCTCTCTCTCTCTCTCTCTCTCTCTCTCTCTCTCTCTCTCTCTCTCTCTCTCTCTCTCTCTCTCTCTTGTTTTCTTTGCTCGCGAAGAGACAAGAAGAGAGAGTGTGTGTGTTTGTGCGCGTGCGTGTGTATTTATATGAAATATGAATGGAGGAGATAACAGTGACACGAGATGATGGGAAGAGAGAACAGGAGAAAAGGAAGATGAGCTAAGGAGGAGGTGAGAATGAAGGAAGGTAAATGAAGATAAAGAGGATAATCATATTGGTAGAGAGAGAGAGAAATAAATAAATAAATAAAGAAAGAAAGAAAGAAAGAAAGAAAGAAAGAAAAGAAAAGAAAGAAAAGAAGAGAGAGGACTCTTGCATGAGGGCGACGCTAACAGCGGGTTGCATAACAAGGAAGGCGTGTTGAGTGTGTATATATAACCAATTAAAAAGGCAAAGGTATCATACAGGGTACATCTGCTGTTTACATCATCGAGGAGCTTGTGTTTGCGTCCTGGACCAAGATGCAGCTTCCTCTTGTGGTCAATATGATTTTGTTTGTCTATTTATTGCAGTGTGTGTGTGTGTGTGTGTGTGTGTGTGTGTGTGTGTGTGTGTGTGTGTGTGTGTGTGTGTGTGTGTGTGTGTGTGTGTGTGTGTGTGTGTGTGTGTGTGTGTGTGTGTAGGTAGGTAGGTAGGTAGGTAGGTAGGTAGGTAGGTAGGTAGGTAGGTAGGTGTGTAGGTAGGTGTTTTTTATGTATGTATGTGTGCATGTGTGCCCATGTGTGCATCCATGCATGGGGGCGACATTGGTGGGGGCGGATGGTGGTGTTTATATATATATTTAAGTGGGAGTCGATGTTTATTGATGTAGTGTGTTTTTGTATTTCTGTTTGAGTGTGTGTCTGTGTATACGTGTGTGTTCGTAGGTATGATTATGCGTATTTACTATCTTTAATCAAATACATTTAAGCTTTTTTTTTACTGCATTGGTTAACTGCACAGGTATGGGCAAGCTTTTGTACATTAGATGTACGGTCTGAACAGTATATCCTATTGCAACACAAATATACGATATAGCGCTTTTATCTCTAATTACATTAGTTTAGAAAAAGCGATCACATCCTCCATCTATCCACCCAGCATCCTAGCGTGCTGTGTAGGCGTGACATGTTACATTTGATCTACCATCTCGACATGATATTACGTTTCGAATTAGGATGTAACAAAAGTGTTCCTTCTGGTACATCAGATGTGTTGCTCTTCGAACTTCATGCTGACGTGGCCGGAAAGACTGTAACACATGGCTCTCAGATGTTATTTACAAGAGTTCGCCGATGTTCTTCATTATAAAGTTTAAACTTAGTTTCTTGCGCGTATTTCATGACCTGCAAGTACTGCCTAATCCTCGCGTTCACATGATCTTGTTTTGATCTCGTCTTAGGTGAACCATCGATTATGTGCCAGCTTCCGCATTTTGCATAGCGTATGTTGACCTTGTAAAAAAATCAGCAAAGCCACACGGAGGAACTCCAACATGCCATATCTACACAAAATGTGTAACACGGCGCCGTTATTTTGCGACACCATGGATCGATGTTTGGCGCAATCGTACCGTAGACTTTGTATGCGGTGGCGCACATGGCCCCTTCCCTTATCTTAGTTCAAGGAATTAGTCGTTTACCGTCTTCGCGCCAACTTTATCGCTGGATACCGCAAGTTTAGCCGTCTTCTCCTTTCGTCCATTGTATACACTGGCTCATCGCCTCTTAATCTCTACTCGATATGCTCTTTACTCTGCGCGCTATACTCTGTGCTATACTCTAGCTCATCACTTCCGCGCTGCCGATGTGCTCGTCCGGTCCAGCTTCTACTGTGATTTTGATGATAATCGTTATTGCCTGTCTCTCTACTCTTATCATGCTCACCATCTCTAGAACCATCATCGTCTTCACAAATACTAAAATGTTTCATCACCATTTCAGCCGCCACCGATCATCTCCATTTTTTCATTTCACATGTCAT
>NW_028234408.1:16903073-16906252 GCF_977035675.1 Penaeus japonicus
GTGGCGGAGTGAGTTCGGATTGTGGTCGAAGTGAGTGCGAGGTGACACGTCTAAGAGGAGGTGGTGGCGGTGGTGAGAGGGAGAGGAAGAGGGAAGGGGGGGGCGGAGGGGGGGAGAGGAGGGGGAGAGGAAGAGGGGGGCGGAGGGGGGAGAGGGAGAGGGACGAAGACAACGACGAAAAGAAGAAAATGATTAGTAGATGAAAATTAATGGGGAAGTGCTGTGACTTTTCTTGGATGGTGGAAATTATTTTCTTCGTGTATTGGTTTGTTTTTTTGTGTGTTTTTATTTTTTCATACTTATTATTATTTTATTTATTCATTTTTTGGTTGGTTGGTTTGTTGGAGGGAATCGTTTAACCGAAACATCTGTGCCTTATTTACTTTCGAATGAGACGCATGATGGACACGAGTTCTCTCTGACAGCTGATTGATAGCGTTGGTTCCAGCTCTTGCAAACATAAATGGGGCTCGCAAGGGGAATGCATGGACAGAGTTGGATTTATTCTTATTTAGTTTAAATTTAGTTTTGTTTTAACTTTGCTAACGGTTGGAGACAATTATCTAAGGGCAAAAAAATTAAGATGGCACCACCTGAGAAGTCTATCATAACCACAACAGCATTAATAAAAGAGCAACGGATATCGACAATTACTACCACTCATACTTCCTTCACTTTCCTTCATTTCATCTTGCTGCGTTTATTTTCTTTTTTACTCTCTCTCTCTTCTCATCTCATCTCCCCCCCCCCTTCTCTACTCTCTCTCGCTCTCTCTCTCTCTCTCTCTCTCTCGTCATCTCTCTAGGGCTCTCTCTCGCTTCTATCTCTCCTCTTCTCTGTCGTCTCTCCGTCTCTTCTTATCTATCTCCCCTCTCCGCTCCACCCTCCCCCCTCCCCCCCCCTCCCCTCCTCGTCTCCCACCCCTCTCTGCTCCCCCCCCCCTCTCCTCCCACACCCCTCTCCCCCCGCCCCCTCTCTCTCTCTCTCCTCTCTCTTCTCAACTTCTCTCTTCTCTCTCTTTTGTTCTCACGCACAACGCACCACAATTCTCCTCACCCCGCCCCCCCCCTCCCTCTCTCTCTCTCCTCTCTCCCTCTCCTCTCACACGGCAACACGCACACCTTTTCTCTCCTCGTCGTCTCTCTATCTCTCTCTCTCTCCTCTCTCTCTCTCTCTCTCCCTCTCTCTCTTCTCCCGCTCTCTCTCTCTATCACTCTCCAGCTCTCTTCTCCTCTCCACGCACTCTCTCCTCTCCCCTTCTCCCCGTCCCGCCCGCTCTTCCCCCCCCTCCCGCCCCTCTCTCCTCCCTCCCCCTCCCTCGCTCCCCCTACCTCCCCCCCTCCCTCCCTCCCTCCCTCCCTCCCCTTCCCTCCCTCCCTCCCTCCCTCCCTCCCTCCCTTCCCCCCCTCTCCCTCTCTCTCTATCTCTACCATTATCACCGTCATCACCATCAGTAATGTTGGTCGTTATCATCGTCTTCCTCATCGTCGTCTGGGTTTAACTTGCCCGTGGTCTCCCACGCATCTCTATGAATCGACCGGTTTCCCCCACCCCCAGGCCCATCCCCCACCCCTCTCACTGGTGCAAGGACGCTCCCCCCTCCATCACCCCCTCCCTGCCTTCTCTCACTCTCTCCCGTCTTTCCTTTTCCCCCTTCCTACATCCCTCCCTCCTTCCTCTTTCTCTCCCTCCCTCCCTCCCTCCCTCCCTCCCTCCCTCCCTCCCTCCCTCCCACCCTCCCTCTCTCTTCTCTCTCTTCCTCCTTCCTCCTGTCTTTCTTTCTTTCTTTTTCTTTTTTCTTTTTCTTTTTCTTCTTTTTTTTCTCTTTCTTTCTTTTTTCTTTTACTGTTCTTTTCTTTCCTTTTTTCTTCTTTCTTTCTTTTTTTTTCTCTTCTTTCCTTTCTTTCTTTTCTTTCTTTCTTTCTCTTTCTTTCTTTCTTTCTTTCTTTCTTTCTTTCTTTCTTCCTTCCTTTCTTTCTTTCTTCCTTCTTTCTACCCTCCCACAATCTCTCTCCCTCCCCCCCTTTTCGTGCCCCATCATCCCTCTCCATCCCACCACCCCGTCCTCTTCTCTTTCCCTTCCTTCCCCAGCATACCTTCCCTTACTCTGTTACTGTCCCCTCCTTCTCTCTCCCCTCCCCCTCCGCTTCCTCTCCATCTCCTCGTCCACATCCTCTCCTCTCCTCTCCTCTCCATCACTCGCCCTCCTCTCCCCTCCTCTCCCCCTCCCCCTCCTCGTCCTCTCACCCTCCTCTCCTCTCCTCGCTCTCCTCTCCTCTCCTCTCCTCTCCTCATCCCTCTCCTCCCTACTCCTCGCTTCTCCTCGCCTCTCCTCACCTCTCTCCTCTCCGCTCCCTCTCTCTCCTCTTCCTCTCCTACCTCCACTCCTCTGTCTCCTCTCCACTCACTCTCCTCTCCACTCCTCCTCGGCCCTCTCCTCTCTCCTCTCCTGCTCCTCTCCCTCCTCTCCTCTCCTCTCCTCTCCTCTCCTCTCCGCTCCCCTACTCTCCTCACCCTCCCTCACCCTCCGGCCCCTCCTCTTTTCCACGTACCACATCGTTTTTTCCCTCCGCCCCTTGTTTTCCCACACAAAGCTAGGAGTTCCCGTCGATTTCCACAATTCACCGAAGCAATAAATTACCAAAACAGTCCGCCCACAGTCACGAGTTCACGACGCGCGCATTAGATCCACCCGCCCTTCGGAAACAGGAGGTTCAAAGGACCAACACGTCTAATTCACTTGCTTGTATTGCAGATCAGATATTATTATTAGTGTTGTTGTTGTTTTTCGTGATTGTTGATGAGGATGTTATTGTTACAGTTATCATTGTTGTTAATGTTACTGTTTTTTTTTCATCGCCATCATCGATTTATTGTCATTGTTATCAGGGATACGAAATATTTGTTATTTTTAAAAATTTACTTGTTAGATAAATTTTCTCGTGTGTCAGTGGCGAGAACGTATCGATTCTCATTTTCCTTCCTCTCCACATGTAGCACTGATGAATCTTCCCTTTGCAGGTGTGGCTGTAACGAGTCGAACGCGAACCAGAGACTTCAGTTGTTGGTGAGTACTATCTGTGGCTGAATGAAAATGGAAGAGAAATGAAGAGGGAGGGAATGAATGATTGAATGAATGAATGAATGAATGAATGAATGAATGAATGAATGAATGAATG
>NW_028234408.1:16906352-16908852 GCF_977035675.1 Penaeus japonicus
TTTCTCGATGTGAGATGCGTAATTGTTTCGACAGTTACATTTTTTCCAGTATCGTAAATGACACAACTCGCAATGTGAATTCATTCATTTTCAATTGCATTTTTTCAGCATGAAAATGTTTCTTTTTTTCAACCTTTGTTACGGTGAATTATGTTCGAACAGCTTTAGATTTTGCAACACAACAATCTCAAGTATCAATGAAAACCTTATTTCCATCACAACTATTTGGTGAGGCTGAAAGCGCCGGGGAAAATACGGAAGAAGAAAGAAAATGTAGAAATAAGTGAAACTTGAGGTAGACTCAGAAGTTTTTTTTAATGGTAATGATAATGGTAATAATGATAGTACTAAAAATAACAGCAGTAGTAGCGTTGGATATCATGAGGACAATAATTAAGTAGATAAAACTAACGATACTACTATTAACCCGTTATAGCTGAGAACAGATTGGCCTGATTTGTGCCCCAGAATGGGCGTTAGCGTCACCTGCGCGGCACCGTCGACGGGTTTTATTTCGGCGCGAGGGAGCGGTTTTTCGGATTTCCTTTCATTCACTCGTTATAATAGCAGAGTCTTCTCAGTGCTCATCATTTTCATGTTTTACGATGATGTGAGGCATATATGTGCTATTGTAATACGGAGTCCATATCAGTTCAATATGTCCTTCACATACTCGGTGCAGTATGTGTAATCACAGTTTTATAGAAGGAAAAAATGCGTTTTTTTCTCGTAAATGAAGACAAACGAATCCCCAGCGAAAAAATGCGCTTGCAGCTGCGAGTGCTCTAGGGTACATTGCACCTGCTGCATATAATCTGGTCACCTCTTTCTTCTCCTGCCTGCGCTGCCTGAAGTTCAGAGCGGTTGGAAGGCATCTTTTTCAGTGGCGTTGCCCTCTGAAGCTGGCGCTCGGTACAGACCTTGGATAGCGTCCTTCATTCTCTTTTCATCCTGGTGCTAAGAGAGACTGGTACCGTCTATGCTTGTGATTTTCTGCTAAACCTATTTTGGTGAATATTGTCTTGATTTTAGTAATTAGTAAGTAGTGTTGGATACACCAATATAACACTCGTGCGCCATGACACCCATCTCCAGGACTAAAACTCAACCGTCATGTACGTTATGACACCCGTCCGCAACAGGTTAAGGATAAAAAGGATAAGAGCAATCAACCGAAAATCAATGGTCATAGAGATTATAAAGGTGTCAATGATAATTACGATAAATATGATTTCCAGACGCACCCATTTCGAATATATTATGGATCGACCGCCGATGATTTTTTTAATCTTATGTTAAGTCTGTATGCGGATCCGGTGTTCATAGAATTACATTACAATCCGTCTAGTAACTTTTCGCATAATCCTGCAGACAAACCAGGCAACCCCCCAAAATGACAAGAAAACATCATCTCCTTACAATAGTTACTACTCAAATAACAAGAACAATCACAACAATAATCCCAACAAGCAAACAAACACAATAGTGATAATGATAATAACAAAGATCTTTTACTCACAAACACAAACACACACACGCACGCACCTCGACGCCAATCCCCTCGACCAATCCCCTCGACGCCAATCCCCTCGACCAATCCCCTCGACGCCAATCCCCTCGACCAATCCCCTCGACCAATCCCCTCGACCAATCCCCTCGACCAATCCCCTCGACGCCAATCCCCTCGACCAATCCCCTCGACGCCAATCCCCCCGACCAATCCCCTCGACCCATCCCCTCGACGCCAATCCCCTCGACCAATCCCCTCGACGCCAATCCCCTCGACCAATCCCCCCCACACGATCGACGACCAATCCCCACCCTCGACGACGCCAATCCCCTCGACCAATCCCCTCGACGCCAATCCCCTCGACCAATCCCCTCGACGCCAATCCCCTCGACCAATCCCCTCGACCAATCCCCTCGACGCCAATCCCCTCGACCAATCCCCTCGACGCCAATCCCCTCGACCAATCCCCTCGACGCCAATCCCCTCGACCAATCCCCTCGACGCCAATCCCCTCGACGCCAATCCCCTCGACGCCAATCCCCTCGACGCCAATCACTCCCCCTCGACCCAATCCCCTCGACGGGGTGGAGCCGATAATCCCCTCGACGCCAATCCCCTCGACGCCAATCCCCTCGACGCCAATCCCCTCGGACCACACCATCGCCGCCAATCCCCTCACCAATCCCTCGACGGAACGTGTGCGGACGACGGGCCAATCATCCCCTTCAGACCAACCCCTCGGACTGTGCCACACCCCTCGACACCAATCCCCTCGACGCCAATCCCCTCGACCAATCCCCTCGACCAATCCCCTCGACCAATCCCCTCGACCAATTTCAAATCCCCTCGACCAAGGTCCCCCTCGAACGCCAATATTTATTCCCCTCGCCATCCCCTCAACGCCAAATCCCATTCCACCTCCGCGGGGCCAATCCAATCCCCCTCGAACCAATCCCCTCGACCATCCCCACGTCCATTCTCCCCAACACG
>NW_028234408.1:16933852-16941352 GCF_977035675.1 Penaeus japonicus
CCGCAGTTAAGCAAATACAAATACAGGGCGAGGTACTAGAAGCAGTAAACAAGTATGTATACCTAGGGCAACTCATCCAGATGAGTACACCCTGCAAAGCCGAGATAAAACGGCGAATCAAGCTAGGTTGGAGTGCCTTCGGTACATATAATAATATATTACGAGGTCGTTTGCCACTATATCTAAAGAGAAAGGTTTTTGACCAATTTGTCATCACCGTCATAACATATGGGTCAGAAACTTAGAAGTACTTGAGAGGAAATTAGTAAGTGCTCAAAGAGGAATAGAAAGACTTATGCTAGGAGTTAGTTTAAGAGACAGGAAAAGAACCACATGGATCAGGTAACAAACAAAAGCAGATGATATACTTAAGACCAGTAATAAAAAAAAATGGCAGTGGGCAGGACATATCCAACGGAGACAGGACAGCAGGTGGTCCAAGAAAAACAGAATAGGAAATACACGACACAAAGAGACCCAGGGAGAGACCAATGACTAGATGGCGGGATGAAATAGCGAAATTCGCAGGAGTAAACCTTGAATCAGAGGACACAAGACCGGAATGACTGGAAAAGACTGAGGGAGGCCTACGTTCTGCTGTGGAATGATACAATAAGACAATGTGAGTGAAATGGTGATGTATATATATATAAATATGATATATATATATATATATATATATATATATATATATATATATATATATATATATATATATATAAGTATTTGAGTGTGTTTGTGTGTTCGTATGTATGCTTTTATGTATATGGAATGAGAGAGAGAAAGTATAAACGTGGACAATAAATGGGAAAAAGAGAAAGACAAAAACACAGTGCCATTTCATCACTCGTTTCTCTCACAAATAAAAAATCTACCAGGACCCGAACATCACAAAACAAAACGCATTGAATGTGCACATTGCAGAGGAATCAATCTATGTTACAACAAGCCGAAGAATCATATGTTGCAATCCAAGACGAATCAGAGGGAGATGCTTATTCAGTCGTCAAGCTCAAAGATTGTTACGCTCTAGAATATATACATGCATACACACAAACACACACATACACGTACATATACAAATGTACACATACACACATACACATACACACAAACCCATACACACACATATTGAATATACTTTATATATATATATACATATACATACATACACAAATATACATATATAGGTTAGGTTATATAGGTGTGTGTGTGTGTGTGCAGTTTGTATAAGTGTTTACGTATGAGCGAGTCCTTGTGGAAGGATAATTGCGTGTTTCATTGCATGTTTCATCATGCACTGTAGGCCTGCTGTGTTTACGTGCATCCCCACGTTCATGTGAGCATCCATGCAAGCCACGACCCCTGACCTTATATTCTGCCAACTCATGTTTATAAATGAATATATTATGCGCATATATGATAAGATGTTTTTATACATATCTATAACTCGCTGAATCCACCCCCTCCATGACTAAGAATAAGAGAAAAATAAATAAACATAAAAACAGAATTTCAAGAGAAAAATCCTACGTAATCGCCATCGTTATCAGACCTTCTTATAATCTCCTTTAATTACACTTGCAATTACTACCGCCCAGATAAGGCCAATGAGCCCTTAATTCTCCTTCGATCAGACTTTTTAGTGCAACGGAGATCGTCTTAAAAGTGCAAAGTGAAATGGCTCTGCTGGGGAAAGTGGTGTTCAATTGCTTTCTTTTGTTACATCAATACTTTTTTTCTGTTTGTTAGTTCATTTTTTAGGAAAGATTATAGTACGCAAGGCACAATGATGACATTTGTGAAATTTGTGTGAAATCTGCTCTTAGTTGGCGTGAGGTGTCAGATTTCATTCGTGTTTTCGCTTTTTCCTTCTTTCTCTTCCCTTTATCATTATTAGCCTGTTTCTCTGTGTGTGGAGCTAGAGAGATAGGGAGAGAGAAAGTAATAATGTATTTGTTATCCAACACAAATGTGTTGATGTGCATCCTTAAATAAGTTATTAGAGTATCGAAAATGCTGTCGTCTTTTCATCAGCTTGTATATTTTAAAAGAACCAAAGTCAAATATTAGTATATGGACGTACTATGCTATACAGTTTGGAGAACATAGTGCTATATAAAAAGGACTGTTTATCAATAAAAAGGTATGTCTTTGAATGTAGTTTTTATTAATAACTTGTGATACCCGAGCGTGATAGTGAATGATATGAATGTCATTCATGTCTATATTTCTTACCATTACAAAGTCAAATATTTATCTATTTGTTCGTTAAATAACTATGCATTACACTCTGCAAAGACAGAGTAAAGAGGAAAATTTTGCAACATAGACCAAATTCACCAACTGCTTTCTTTCAGCAAAACGAAACCATGTGTCGTATTCTAACAAAGCTGGTCTTAATGTTCGTGTAGATTACGAGTATCATATTCGTCCTCCTCATGCTCCTCATGTGATGTAGCTGAGTCATCGTCATGATTGTGAAGATAGGAAAGGTGATGGTGGTCGTGCGCATCGTGTTGCTCCTTTTTTAGTCCATGTTTTCCTCGATGCCCTTCGTCTGAAAGAATGGGAATTTAACTCTAGTAATTGTAATGATGATGACAACAAAGATATAGAGAGGAGTTGTGCTATTGATACTAATGATGACAATGATAACCATAGTATCTAAGTCAATGAACAATAATAAAAAGGATCATTAAATCCAACACAAAGCCAATACTTTAAGTGAATAAAAAGGATTCAATTAGATATATCAAACTGAATAGACAAAATGAAAATAAAATCAATATATCAAATCAAATATTCCAACTTGATTAAAGGAAGTATATAAAACTGAATGAAACTGAATAAATCAAATTAAACTGAACTACATGTATGTACTTCATTTGATGGAATGATTATTGACATATCTAGTTGATAATAAAAAGAACTACGACTTACTTCATGCGACTGGTCCTCTTCCCCTGAGTCTTCTTTGTGGTCGTTTCCCTCGTGGTGGTCGTCATGATGATGCTCGTCATGGTGATGGTCGTCATGATGATGCTCGTCATGGTGATGGTCGTCCTCATGGTGGTCGTCTTCATGGTGGTCGTCCTCGTGGTGGTCGTCGTGGTGATGGTCGTCCTCGTGGTGGTCGTCATGGTGATGGTCGTCCTCGTGGTGGTCGTCGTGGTGATGGTCGTCATGATGATGATCGTCATGGTGATGGTCGTCGTGGTGATGGTCGTCATGATGATGCTCGTCATGATGATGGTCGTCGTGGTGATGGTCGTCATGATGATGATCGTCATGGTGGTGGTCGTCCTCATGGTGCTCGTCATGCTGATGGTCGTCCTCGTGGTGGTCGTCATGGTGATGGTCGTCCTCGTGGTGGTCGTCATGGTCGTGGTCGTCGTGTTGATGTTCGTCCTCGTGGTGGTCGTCATGGTGATGGTCGTCATGGTGGTGGTCGTCGTGTTGATGGTCGTCCTTGTGGTGGTCATCGTGTTGGTGGTCGTCATGTTGATGTTCGTCCTCGTGGTGGTCGTCATGGTGGTGGTCGTCATGGTGATGGTCGTCATGGTGATGGTCGTCATGGTGATGGTCGTCATGGTGGTGGTCGTCATGGTGATGGTCGTCATGGTGGTGGTCGTCATGGTGATGGTCGTCATGGTGGTGGTCGTCATGGTGATGGTCGTCATGGTGGTGGTCGTCATGGTGGTGGTTGTCATGGTGATGGTCGTCATGGTGATGGTCGTCATGGTGATGGTCGTCATGGTGATGGTCGTCATGGTGATGGTCGTCATGGTGATGGTCGTCCTCGTGGTGGTCGTCATGGTGATGGTCGTCCTCGTGGTGGTCGTCATGGTGATGGTCGTCATGGTGGTGGTCGTCATGGTGATGGTCGTCATGGTGGTGGTCGTCATGGTGATGGTCGTCATGGTGATGGTCGTCATGGTGGTGGTCGTCATGGTGGTGGTCGTCATGGTGATGGTCGTCATGGTGATGGTCGTCATGGTGGTGGTCGTCATGGTGATGGTCGTCATGGTGATGGTCGTCCTCGTGGTGGTCGTCATGGTGATGGTCGCCATGGTGATGGTCGTCATGGTGATGGTCGTCATGGTGATGGTCGTCATGGTGGTCGTGATGAACTTCATGGTCGTCGTGATTGTCGCTATGCTGCTCACCCTCATCCTCATGCTCATGTGTGTCTTCCAAGTGTCTACAAAAAAACATAAATGTTTCTTTTTATTTCCGAACGATTCTATGATGTTTTAGTGTGCTTTGCCTTCTGTGGATTATCATCCTTACTGACCTGATTCTATGATGTTTTAGTGTGCTTGCATAGTGTGTATAAGTTAGAAATGCAGTATGCAATATTGCTTTACACCACAGAAAGAGATTTGTAAATATTAATGATGATAAATAAATTGTATGTATGGATATATGTGTATATATGTGTGTATATGTGTGTATATCTAGATATATATGAGTATATATAGAGAGATATATGAGTATATCTATCTATATGTATATATAGAGAGAAAGAAAGAGGAAGTGCGAGAGAGAGGAATAAAAAGACACCAGCACAAGACTTACTTTAACAATTCCTCGTTATGGTGATCCTCGTGGCCTTGGTGATGATGGTGAAGATGGTGTGTGTCGTGCTCATGGTGAAGGGTTTTCACTTCCTCCATGATCTGCAACATTTATAGTGTTACCATTTCCTTATACATTGAAACGGGGGTATGGGAGACACAGACCCAGACACACACACACGAACACACACGCACACACGCACGTACACAAACACACACACACACACGTCTTCAAAAGACATCAATGCCTCCACCTGATCGTGCTCTTCCTCCTGGTGTCCGCCGTGAAGGTGAAGGATCAACTCATGGCGAATGTCCGTTATCTCCTCCCAGATTTCGGTTATGTTTTTCATTACGAAGTCCATTCTCTCGTCATCTAAAAGACAGGCTTATATCATTCTTCTTTCTTCGTTACGGTATTCATCAACTTCAATCTATCCTCTTTTTGTTATTATCATTATCTGTCATGATATCGTTACTGTTATTTTTATTGTTGTTAGTATTATTATTTTCATTGTTTCTATCATTGTTAACTTACTTTGCTCTATTGGCAGAGCAGACGCCGCCGCCAAGCCGGCCACAAACAGAAGAGCAACGCGGAACATTCTGGAAATATAGACAGTGTACAAATGTGTGTGAGAATATATACATATATATATATAGAGAGAGAGAGAGTGAGAGAAAGAGACAGAGGGAGAGGGCGAGAGATGTCTATTTGTATACACACACGTATATATATAATATATGTATGTATTTATATTTATATATGTATATATATATATATGTATATGTATATATATATGTGTGTGTTTGTATGTATACGTACAAATATATATATATATATATATATATATATATATATATATATATATATATATGTATGTATGTATGTATATAGATATAGATACATATATAGCTACACACACACACACATATATATAAATATATATATATATATATATATATATATATATATATATATATATTTATATATATATGTGTGTGTGTATGTATATATGTATATGTGTATGTGTGTTTATTTGTGTGTATATATTTACATATATATACATAAAGAGAGAGAATATAATATATATATATATATATATATATATATATATATATTTTTTTTTTTTTTTTTTTTTTTTTTTTTTTTTTTTTTTTTTTTTTTTTTTTTTGTGTGGGTGTATACTCCTACCTTTTTATTTAAAGATGCTTATTTCCGAAATTTCTTATCGCATTAGTACCGAAATATATACCATCTATGCAAATACATGATGTTAATGTGTAGTTCTTTTTAGAATAACCATCGTTATTTAGCAACAATATGTCCTCATCGAAACTATAAACTAAGATGAGTTCCTGCTAATATCACATTAATGTCGTGATTTCCATTTAAATAGTACAATATGCACACACATGCCCTGTTTATAACAAATATGTGCGTTGGAATTTAAAGCGATGGTTGGGCTGTACATGCAACTGTCTATTTCTTTTCATGTTTAGAAGGAAGGAACGTTACGTTAGAATACTTCTGATTGTAGCCTATTTGTAGAGTATATATGTATTTATATATACTGTATTTATATATACAGTATATATCTTTTGCTATATTTGTACCTTTCTATACGTTTATACGTGTACAGAAATGTACACAAGCATATATATATGCGTGTATGTGTAAATCTATACACATATACATATATATATACACATACTTATTTGTATACATATATGTGTATATATATATATATATATATATATATATATATATATATATATATATATGTGTGTGTGTGTGTGTGTGTGTGTGTGTGTGTGTGTGCGCGTATGTATATGTATATATGAATATATGCATATGTATATATATTTAATATGTGTATTTATATAAATTATATATATATATATATATACATAAATGTGTATGTGGATATTTTTATATAAATATAATTATTTATATATATATATACATATATATACATAGATATAAATATGCATATGTATATATGTGTGTGTATGTGTGTATGTGCATATTTGCAAGTAGTCAAGAATATATACCTGAACTATATAAATGAACCAGTAACATATTCTAAAAGTTATCAATCAATATCTTAAAATTTTCCTCAACTATAACCTGTCTCTCAGACACAAACTGCTCCTTAAACAAGGCAGATTTCAATCGCGCTCCTTACCTACGTAATGCCCAGGTGAAGTCACACAGGGATACGAGTCTGCCATCTATATATATGGCTCTCTTATCTACATTTGGCTATCAGCAGCGTTAATCATTATTTTTAGCATTATTTATGCAGTCTATTTATCATGTGTTTTTCACTTGTATTGCGTTTGTCGTGACTTTTCAGCTTACGTTGAAAGGAAGAAAAATCATATTAATACTTTTTGTGATTAATAAACTGAATTCTTTTACGTTAATTGGTATCTCTACAGACAGACGTGTATGTGTGTGTTATCATTTATGTGATATAAATAGTAGACATCTTCATGCGGTCTTACAAGTAAGATACCGGTATGATAAATTAACAAAACAAAAAGTCTAGCATAAAAAAATAAATCCTATGTAATTGTAATAATCAAATATCACTGCTTATTCATACAATACACATTCTTTTCAGTAGCGTAGATATTTATCTAAACATTATTTTTTCTTAGTCAATTATACAATATGACTATGTGAACAACAAATGCAGAAAAAAATGCAGCTAAGAGGAATGCAACTTTTAATAAATAGAGATCTTACAGTGATGGAACATGTTTATACCAAGTAAGTACAAAGTCGGCCATGAAGCTTACTGTAAGCCAGTACTTGGGATAATCTTATATTCACCTACACGTAATTCCATATGATTAGTAAAGGGAGTGTTCTTGCTCCGTATGAATATAATTTATTGAATTTATATGTATG
>NW_028234408.1:16963852-16983852 GCF_977035675.1 Penaeus japonicus
AATTAAAGCATGCACTTCATAGATTACATATTTCGATTCACATACCAGCTATTGATTTTTAGTGGGGGAAAGCAAAGAAATCCTTGAAAACCATGAGTTGGCCGAATAACTCAGCTCACGCCATGACTTAATGTAGCGAAACAGCTTCGGTCTTAATGCTTTTAATGGTGTGTACCATCGTAGGAGACCGTAAATCCCTGCCTACGCCCGGAATCAATTTATGTGTTTATATTTGTTTATTGCTAATGGTATTACTGCGGGATATAAGTTTGCCTTTGCCTGTATTTAGTAAATACTGCAAAGTTTTGGAAGTTTATTCGAAATAAAACAATTTGAAGATGCTATAGTTTCTTATTTTAATATATTGCCAAATGAACTTCATTGAGCATACTCACCTCCGATCGTTTGAACAGTAAGGATATGATACTATAAATCTTTTAAGAATGATACTGATATAGATAACTCAGGCAGTCATGTTTTCCACGTATTTTGCATCGAGTACATACATTATAAGAATTAGATGATGGTGCTACAACTGCGTTCCGTGAGAAAAACTACATTTCTCTGCGTTTACTATTACCTTTAAACAAATAAAAGTTTGGCATATTTATCAAGTTATAAATGCTAGTAAATGTAAATGAGATCTATTATGTCAGTGTAATGTAAGGCAGATATATCTTCAGCATAAATTGTTTTAATGATTAACAATCATTATTAGTTTATTTTGCTTTTGATTGCAGTT
The DNA here is from genome assembly GCF_977035675.1 of Penaeus japonicus. Lineage (NCBI taxonomy): Eukaryota > Metazoa > Arthropoda > Malacostraca > Decapoda > Penaeidae > Penaeus > Penaeus japonicus. The sequence goes on from NW_028234408.1 coordinate 16,964,595, forward strand.
ATCATTACTATTGATATTGATTATTACTCGTGTTCTACTGGTTCCAGTAGATGTTGATTCCTTCTATCATTAAAATGCTAATAAATCTTATAATTGTTCTAGAGATGAAGATGATCACTGCAGTTATCACTCCTGGAAGTATAGTGTAATCTACGGATAGATCAGGTAACTATACTGCCCGCACTGCGGCTGCCGGTTTTCAGGGACAAGCCTGTGGCCATGCGAGTGCCAGGTATAGGGTATTGGCATGATGGGAGATCTGGCTAATGTGCTAATCTCAGGGACATGTTCGAGCCTTACACATTGACTTCTGGGTAGGCATGAATATTTAACGTCATAACATGCCACATTGCCCTGTGACTACGTCTGTTACCTGGACATTGCGCTCTCCGTGCCTCAGAGGATTTTTATCGCGGTAAATGCGTTATCTCAGACTGATTCCCGAGTCCCATCGGCAGTCAAGGGCACACCTAATGATTTTTATTGGTACGTTATGCTGAGAGACATTTTTACATTTCATCCTCCATTCAAACATCAGCTTCATATACTTATTTTTATATGTACACATATGCTTATGAAATAATCAGATATGTAAATTAAAAAGAGGGTATATATATATATATATATATATATATATATATATATATATATATATATATATATATATATATATATATAGATATATATATATATATATATATATATATATACATATATATATACATATATATATACATACATATATATATATATATATATATATATATATATATGCGCGCGCGCGTGTGTGTGTGTGTGTGTGTGTGTGTGTGTGTGTGTGTGTGTGTGTGTGTGTGCGCGCGCGCGTGCGCCGTGCGTGCGTGTGATCAAATTATAGAAAACGGGTAAATAGACGGGTCTTTAGTTATTAAGAACAATTCATAAAAAATAAATAGCAAGTCTTAAAATACATTTTAAAAAAAACACTTGACTTTGGGTATCTGGAATCAGTAAACTACACTGCGTCCGTCAAAGATGGCCAAGCAATTCCTTTTCAAAGTCAAAAATTATGAAATGCCCTATCCTGTGCCAAATCTACCACATACGCATGATGATCAGATGAATCAGCTCTAAACAGCAAAAAGAGACCAGCAGGCTATAAGGAAAGCACAGTCGAAGCGCATCGCCGCTGAGGCAGCAAGTTCGCATGCTCTTCGCAAAATAAAGTTCGCAATCCGCACGTTCGCTCGCCCGTGTTCGCCCCGGCGTGTTCGCTCGTAGCGTCGCCGCAGCGATACTCCAAACACGCGAGGACTTCCAGCTGCAGGGACGTTCGAGGCCGGGACGCACGCGGGTCTTATTTCCGTCACTTATTTATTCAAGATGTCGAACAAAATGGAAGAGGTGAGGGATTTGTTGTGTTTCTATTGATGGTAATGGCATTTAGGGTTTGGGGTTTGAGTTTGAGGAGGAAGAGAAGGGTTGGGGGTTGATTTTGAGCTAAATTAAAGAGGTGTACCAAGATTTTTTTTCAGGTATTGTCGATTTTTTTTTTTTTTCTTCTTCTTTTTTGCTGGTGTTTGGTGTCTACATACTGTTTTAATGTTGTGTTTAGGTTTTAAGAGTGAGCTAATGTTTTCTCCTTGGTATTAGGTGTAATGATAATAATAGTTTGCATAATGTATTTGTTAACATAAATATTTAAGTATATAAATACACATCTAGAATTCATTATTTAAGTTTTGGACATGAGTACAATGTAAACAATGTTTGAATTCTACGATATACCTTAGAAATTGAATATTAGAAAATAAGTATTTATTTGTTAGATGTTTAGAAGACCCCCGATGGTGGCTTTCAAAATGTGAATTTCCTTGTGATGAAAATTGTTCAGAATGGGAACACAGGAACTGACACTGTGGCCACCATTCTTCATACTCTTTCAAAGGCCAACAAATCTTTCCCATATATTTAGCAAGATAGAACTTGAATTGGTCCCTTATTTGATGAAGATGTTGCCCAAGAGGTCAGCCTGCTAGAATATATATGCTTCATGCTGGAACATGAAGCATGGAGGCCAGGCATTGCTGGACTTGTTTCAGCTTAAATTCAGCTGTTTTGACAATTGATGGTGTCTGTACCTTTACTTGCTGCACACTACCTTTTCGACTTACATTGGTTTATGTTTTCTTTTGGGCCATTAGCTTAGCTTTCCTCTATCTACACATGGTCCTGTTCTGAATACCTAACCCATTCACATTTATTGCTGCTCACTGTGAAGAAAACAAGCGCACACAGTCTCCACGTGACAGATCTATTAGGGCGCGACACTGTGCTACACTTCTCAGAGCGCCCTACACCCACCCGATTTTACGGGATGTTGAGAGACTTTTTTTTTATGAGTCAAGAACACTATCTAAACAAATGGAAATGAAATGATTATATACATAAGTAACTATGTAAAATTTATATTTAAAGGGAGCGATCATGATGCGATAGGACATCATCTTGCAGGAGCAAAATATTCTCATGACGTGATAGAACATCATCCGGTGCAGATGGGTTAAAGACCCTGTGAATTAGATTTGTTTTGCCAAATGTTTAACAGACATGTTCCATTCCTGTAAGTGCTCTGGCAGAGATCAACAAACTTTCACCATATTTATGCTGTTAGGATAGAATTTGTAGAAATCCATCATGCCAGAATATATGTGGTTGAGGTTTGTTGTCTTTGCCATAGTGTGGAGGTTGTACTAAGCACTTGATGCTACACCATGAGGCGTTGGACATCAGATTATAGGCCATCCCTCAAAGATTGCAGCAATTTTCAAGTGGATTTCATTAGAATGCATTTCAAACAATTATGAGAAAGTCACATTTTGAAAGACTGCCTGGCCTATTTTCACCTGTGACACTAAACTATTAGTGTTTTTTATCCAAGTTAATAGATAGTTAATTACCTTGAAAATAATAACATAATTGTAATAGAGATGTTAACTACACCATCATAGTGCTTATCATGTTTAAAAAAGCGTCAAAGAGATAGAGAATGTTATGCCACTATTTTTATATTTTCTGTTTCTTTATATTTCACCATATTTTATAAGTTTCATTTGACAAAGATTTTTATGTATGAATATTTATAGGAATTATGTATGAAAGAAAAGGTCTCTCGCCTGTTTTCTGGCTAGTAGTCTGTTTTGTGCAAAGTGCAACTCAAGACTCTCTTTCACAAGTCATTTTTTCCTTCAAAACATTCCATCTTTCTCTCTTACCACATTTCATGTGATTATGAGAAAGTCCCTTTTTGAAAGATACTGTGATAGTCTGCCATGTTCTACCCACTTGAAACTTATTGTGACTTTTTGTGATCTGTGATGGAGGACCTACAGTTGTAATCCACTGATAGCAGGAAAGCATGTATACATGCAATGTCTAGTGTATTTTTGTTTGTTTTTTAAACATGGTGGCTCCACAAGGGATTTGTCACCAAGAAGTCAATTACTAAGCCTGCCTGACCACACCCCATTGCCTGATTTTTTTATTTTCTTTTCTTTTGAGGGGAAGAAAGGGAAAAACAAACATATAAGTATTAACCCTTTCCCGACGGGGCACTCGCTACGTGAAGTCCCCTATGCCGGGTGATTGCAATATTGCATTGTAATCGTCACAATCGCATGACGCCCCGGCATCGGGAGTTTGGCTGTGTTACACGAGTGTGACGCACCGTCGTCATAGGGTTAATAATGTTGGTAACAAAAATAATAGTAAAAAATGAAATTATTTAGGCCTACTAGTTAATGCCATAGTTACAAAATGCTTATGGAGCCATCAGTATGTAAAAAAGAAAAAAAGATTAAAACAAAACCATAGGGAATGGTGCAAGTCGGTACTAGTTTGACTAGGACCAAGACCTCCAAAATCCGGCAATGGCTAGCAAACCCTTACCAAGTATATTCTGACAAAGTTGAGCTTGGACAGCATCCTCATATGATAATGCCAGAAAGATCTGCATGTTATCTTTTAGAATGTATTCAATGAAAATTATTGGCCTTTGCCCAAGAACACATGTAAAGGGGCCTTCTAAGACTGACCATTTACTTTTCAAAATAAATGCAAGTATACTTGTACGGTGTATTCCCTGGCATCAGTAAGTTGTTATGAATATTGCTTTGTAAGTGAATCTGAAAATAATCAATATGTCAGTTTGATTAAGCAATATCAATCAGTGATATAAAGTAGGGTACTTACACTAAGAAACTCACTACAAACCAATTAGTTATTCTTATATAAAAGCTCATTATAAGAAAACTTCCATGGGATCTTTTATAAAAAGAAAAGAAAAAAAAATACAAAAGTTGACACCAAAACAACTCAAGCACAAGATAATTGTTTTCTATTTTATTGTATGTGATTCAAATAGTTAAAATATTTTAATGTTATTTGAACTCACAAAACTAGTTAGTTTATAAGTATCCCCGTCCCCTTGTGTAGGGAAACACCCTACTCAACATCAATAATTTCCACTTAAAAGCATAATTGCCCTATGCAAATTTTTCATTATCTGGAGCTAAAGATAAAAACATTTCTTGTGAATATCATTTATTAAATATAGTATATATCCTCTCTTAACCCTAAATACGATCCATCCTTGGCCTTAGCTGACTCAGAATATTGAACATTTACCATATAATTTGAAGAGCTTGATCATTAACACCAGAAAATGTGTCTCAAGTAATTATCAAACAGTGGAGCATCAAAGGCATCTCAGTTTTAAGGTGCAGCATTTAATTTAAGTTAATGCTACATTGTAAGCAGTTTCACGTAGATGTTCAGAAGACTTTGACAGCAGCTTTCAAAACAGATATTTTTTTTCTCTTTCTCGCTCTCTATTATATTGGTTGTGTTCTGTCCAAATTTACTTGAAACCTGATGTGGTCCTTGATGTAAAGTCTTTAATTTTAAACCCAACCCCATAGTGAATCAGTATCAAGCAGTCACAGCAGGCATCCCAGGTAAAACTGAATCTTGTTCCTTATCTGAGGTCTACAAGCTCTATCACGGTAAAATATACAAGGTTAAGATTTATTGGCTTTTTCCAGAGTGCCAATAGGCATGGAGGCAACACTAATCAGGGCATAGGCCAATGTAGCAAACATTTGCCAAAATTCTGTATAATCTTAGTATCTAGTGTCCAGATCCCATATGGTACACTGTTTTGAAATATATATGAATTGTTGGATAAAAGAAATAGAAAAAAAAAATTATATCACAATTTAGATTATGATCATAGTGTGTTATTTAACCCTCTCTGGACGGGTGGTACACTACTGTACCGCTCATTCAAAAGCCCGGTGGCCGGGTGGCACCATATGGTGCCAATCATTTAATTGATTTACGCCTAAGCGTTCGAAAGCCCCGGCATTGTGACATGCATGGCTGGAATACCCCCGTCGTGAGTGGGTTAAAGAAATAACTGATGTATGATAGCAGTAATGATGATAACAACTTTTACTTGCTTCAATATTTTCATTTATTTCTGTAAATCATTTTTAAAAAAGGTATCATATACTGATTTTGCAAAAATAAGTAATGTTTTTGTCCAATTCTTTGTTCTTCCTTTTACCAAGTTTGTTTTGGTTTGTTTACACAGTTAAATATCCTATTTTCCATCAGACTTGAACTCTATTTTTTCCCCCAGGTGTCCAAGGATATTGCTGAGCTGCGCACACTTGTAGCTTCAGCCACGAGGAAGCGCATTCAAGACATCCTCTCATTAGAATTGAAAAGACTGGAGACAGAGGTATGTTTTGCTTTGGGGTATTAGTCCCCCCTCCCAGCTGTTAGGTCATTTGCATAGTTGTTTCCCTTCAATGGAAAAATGTTGTAGTAGCATTGAGAAGTAGGGAAATTATTAGGTTTAAAATGTAAAGAAGAATATGATAAGAAATCAAATTAAAGGTAAGAGCTTATAAATGCTAAAGTTTGACTTTCAAATTTTAAAGAAATAGTTTGCTGAATGCTGCAAATTGTAAATATTGTACTGTATATGACAATGTGATAATTGTAAGTCCCCTGTATAATCTATCTTTCTTTCTTTCTTTCTTTTTCATCCTCCCTCCTTCTCTCTCCCTCTCCCTCTCTCTTCCTCTCTTTTTCCTCTCTCCCTTCTCCCTCCTTTTAAAATGCCTCTTACAAAAGTCACTGTTCATCTGTTTGGTTTTCTGTTAAATTTTGATTCCAGAAAAACATTATTTGTAGGGATCTGGGCCTAAAAATAGCAAGAGCCATAAATTAATTAAATTTGACTCATTAACCCTATGGTAACGGTGCATGTAACAACCGAACTAGCAGTCAAACTGGTTGTTATACAGTGCTGGCAGCATTAGCTAAAATTTTGAGAGGCAGAAAGTGCAGACTACCTTAAATGGCATTTTTCCTAAAATTGATCACAAAACAAGTGTTTAAGTTGACTTTGGAACCCTGCAGCACTGAAGTTAGCACTGTTATAGCCATAATATTTCATGACTGTGTGAGCAAGTTCAGATGCCGTGTCACATACTTATTGACACCTGGCATTACACACTTTTCGCCGGATCACATGCGGAATACCCATTATGAAAAGATTAAAGGGAAATTTTCAGGTCCCTTATTTACTCTTGTAGCAGTAGCAGCTTAATTTTTTTTCTTTTTTGAATAATAATAAGAACATTATAATTAGAATAATGGGAAAAATAGGCTAAGTTTATACTTCACCCATACCTTCACCCTGATATTAATCAGTAGGAAAACAGTTAAGAGATATTGAGAAAATATAAATGGTTAGACTTTTTCCACGCAATTTTTATGAGTGAAATGAGCTTTGAATGATGAACATTGGTAAATAAAAAGAAAAAAAATGAGTTTTGTACAAAGAATTAAACTTTGCAGTATGGCATCACAAGGAAAACATACTTGTTATTTATCAGTAACTTCTAGTATATTTGTCATAGTCCTCTGAAATTTGACTTGTTACTACATCAGACTTAAAGAATAAATCAGATAAATATAATCCCTCTAGAATAATAAGGGTTGATTGGAGGATCCTTCTAATTTTATGAGGCCTTTACCAATACAGTACATCACCATGGGAGATTGTGGGCCCAATAGCTTCCTCATGTTAGGTTATTTTTGCTACCAGTGGTGGGCTCCAGCACTTCCCTACTAGGCCTAGATATTCCTTGATGATCTAGATTTCTCCTGCTTTGTAATTAACTACTCAACACCAAATGACTTGACATGACAGTCACGTCATTGCCTGGCTGGTCATCTTGCTGTGTGACTTGCTTGGCGCATCATGGCTTTGTCTGGCTGTATTGCCAGATGATCACCCGTATAGAAGCTGGCCGCTCCCTCAGTGTACAAATAACCTGCAGTGTTAGGCCTGCTCATATTGAAATGTCCAAGTGCAACCAAAACCACCACATCATTATCTGGTTAACCCATTGGATAGGGGGCATCCATTTTCTTGTTTTGACCACACAGCAGGCACCCAGTGCCACCTGCTCAGCACACCATACAGGTTTTATTTCAAAGCAAGGGAGTGTCGCACAACATACCTAAGGCTTTCTCACTCTTTCATTCACTTGTTATGATCTTTTTTTGTGTGTGTGTGTGTGTGTGTGTGTTAGTCAGGTTTTGAGTTTTACAATTTGAGGCTAGTATGTGCTATCTGCCAGGCTTTCTCAGCATTGTAATTGACTAAAATTGAAGTATTTTGCAGTATATCAGCTCATTATGGTTTTTACACTCATTCTTACAGAAGTAATATAGTTTTTGGGACGACTAAAAACTTTTTTTTTCTTTCTTTCTTTCTTTCTTTCTTTCATAAACAAATAAGGAAGAAAAAAACCATCCCCAACAAAAAACAAGAATAGATGGTAAAGAGTAATGTCTGTTTGTGCCAAAGCACAAAGTAGCCATACTGGCACAGGGTGACATTCCAGTGCTGCATATCGTCTGGTTCACATTACTCTTCTTATTCTGCCCTTCAGCTCTAAAGTACTGCCAATGCTTTAGAGCCAGTTAACCCATTACATACAGGTGTCATGACATACATGTCAGCACCAATAAGGCCTAAAAGACGGGTGTCAATGCGTACATGATGGATCTACGGGATCTGCTCACACTTGAAGTGCAAACACAGTCATGAAGTTTAATAGCTGTAATGGCACTAGCTCCAGAGGGTTCTAAAGTCAGCCTAAACCGACTTGTAGTTGTGCGGCCAGACAGGCGTGCACGGAACTCAAAACACAAACCTCTTGGGCTAGTCTGCTATACCCAGGGGGCAGAGAAAACACTTTCCCCATCCCTCTAATTTTTAGCCGGTGTCACAAGTGTTGTAGACTGCCCACCCTGACAACCAATTAGGTCGTTAGGCACCCCATGGGTTAATGGCATCTTGCAGTATTTCATTGTTCTCCAACATTATTTCTTGGTAGAGACCATGGATGGGGGACATTTAAGACTTTCTTTCTTAGTGGTGCCATCTGTGTTTGGGATTCCAGACTAGACCTATATTATAGTAATTCTAGTAATTATAATGATGATTTCCATTACTAAATATAACTATTACTCTTAGCATAATTGTAAGAAACAATAATAGAAAGCACCTGCTTACATCAGCAGGTTCAAGTGACTGACCCAGACTTCAGTATGATTTTTTTACCATCAGTACATCAATATGTTCAGGTCACCCATATCCAACAGTTTACTATCAGCAAACAACCTTTCCTTGGTCTTCCTCACAAGCATTGTAGCTTTTGCCTCCTTGAAGCATTTCTTACTTGAGACAATGATAGATATGGCTTGACAGTTGTCGCCTAATTCAAGATCCTTGTTATTTATGCTAGCAAGTGATATGCACATCAGCACTAAGGTTGACAATACTCTCCTGATGAAAAAAAACAACAAAAAAACTAATCATGGTTTATTATCCATTTCTTATCAAAATTTATATCTAAATAAGCAACCATGAAGTGACATTGCACATGAGACAAATATAAAAATATCATTTTTTAAAAGATTTTTGGCTAAAGAAACAAGAAACAAATCATTTATAAGTATATGGACCATTAAATTGTATTTCAAAGTAAAAATTTTCTTTTTATAACAGATATGTGAATATAAAAGGCCTAGAATGATTTATAATGTGAAATGTAAAAAAAAGTAACAGTTTAATTGTATGAGTATTGATATATATAAAATACAGCTTGTATGAGTCCCCATTTAGATATGTTGACCCTCTCTCGAGGGGTGGTACACCCCGGGTACCGCATATTCAAGGCCCGTTCGCAGGGTGCCGTCATACGGCGTCGATCATTTAACTGATTTAGGCCTATCCGTTTGAGTGCCCCGGCATTGCAACTTGCAAGGCTGGAATGCCCCCGGCATGAATGGGTTAACACTGCCATTAGTTCTTAGTGCTCAGACAAGAAATCAAATTTAAACAGGACGGTTATTATAACAGTGTGTATGACATTTTAACACATCTAAAGTTTAAATACGCCTGCCCATTTTGCACCCTTGGGGTACTGCGATTGTGGACTGCACAGTTAATTTGAAATTTAATTATTTTGTTTGAAAATCCCCTTAGGGAATAATTCATAACACTTAGTGAAGAAACCTGCAATTTGATAATCAACCTATTTTTTGTTGTTATTATTATTATTATTAGACCAACTAATAATGATATGCTATATTTAGACAAGATCTGTTACCAGTGGATAGTGCAAGTTAAAGAATTAGTTTTTCTGAACTACAGTTTTTGTTTACTAGTCACTGGCCACAACTTTGTACAATGATGATTAAACCAACTCGCTAGGAAGCACTCATTTTCATCATATGAATTGTGTCATGTTATCTGCTAAGATATATCTGTGTTACCTATTTCTATTATTGAGATTGATTATATCCTTTTTTTTCATAATGCACTATTTACAAACTTTTCAAACATTGTTACTCAGAACATATTGGTGTGTCTTTTTTCTTCTTCTTCTTTTGTGTGTGTGTGATTTTATTATTATTATTATTATTAGTTATATGCATATTGTGTCAATCAGAATATAGGTAGATAGAAGTTATGAAAATTAAATGTACAAATTCTTCATGAAGGAATAGACATCAGGATGTATGCTATACTGATTATAACATCAAGTCCCCCACCTCAAGCAAATAATTTCCTTGTATTTGCAGTTGAAGAATCTTGAAGACTCAGCAGATAACAAGTCTGAGACACCCAAAGCCAAGACAAACTTGACTCCAAAGATCTATACTGTCAACATCAGGAATTACTGTAAGTTTTTTTATCAGTTTTGTGAGAGCCATTTTTCTTTAATCAGCTCTGGTAATAGGTTTCACAGTAACCAACATGTCAGTAAGGGAATAGCTAGTGTCAGTGTGCAGTGATTAAGAGACTGGAATTGTACTGATCACCAGTGTATAATTTATTTCCATTGTTATTATTAGTATTAACACTATTATTACTACTAATAATACTACTGCTGCTACTATTTCTAATGTTGCTATAAATTTACAAATTGTCATACCATTATCATTACTATTAACTTTAGTAGGAGTCACTGCAGATTACTTACCTGCTTTATGTATTTTATGAAAGGAAAAATAGATAAAGTTTTTTACTTTATTACTTTACTTTCTGTGTTCACTTTTTAAAAAAAATATTTTTATAATAGTTTTCCTAGTCTTTCTTTCCCATTAAAGCCTGGCATAGACATCAGAAATTAAAGTTAACGATGATAGTATGCATATGAAATACATTTAAATTATTCTCTCCTTACAGCATGGGATCAGTCGGATAAGTTTGTAAAGCTGTATATTACTCTGAAAAATGTCCATTCAATGGAAAAGGACAAAATATCTGTGAAGTTTGATATAAGGTAAGCAGTATTCTGTAAATTGTACTTACTTTTGAGGATTTGGAACAGCTTTCCAATGTGGATTCTGTTCAAAATGTATTCTATGTATAAATCCTATTCTGAACACTTGAACAGTAGAAGGACTCGTGCCTTACTAATTTGGTAAATGTTAAGCTTTATTAACCCATTGCCGATGGGGCAAATAACGACCTAACTGGTCATCAAGGTGGGCAGTCTATGACACTAGCAGCACCGGCTAAAAATCAGAGGGACAGGGAAAGGGTTTTCTCTGCCTTCCGGGTAGTGCAGACTAGCCCAACACAATATTTTTCCATAAATCCATTATAAAATGCGGGGTTAGGCTGACTTTGGAACCTTGTAGTTATAGAGTTAGTGCCGTTACAGCCAGAATACTTCATGACCGTGTGCGTGCTTCAACTGTGAGCAGATCCTGATGTCACGTCATGAATGCATTGACTCTCGTCTTTTAGGCCTAATCAGTGCCAACACGTATGCCATGATACCCATACGCAATGGGTTAATCCCTATGTTTAGCTGGTGCAAAAAGTCAGTTAAATATTCCCTAGAGATGTCCATTTTTCATTAAAAAATGAGGTCACAAAAGCTTACCGTTCACATTACTATAGTGGTGAAAGTGATGACTAGACAAAAAATAAATTTTTTGCTTAAATTATTTAAGCAAAAATTGGACAACAGTGTTTTACTTTCTTTCTCTTTTTTCCTTTCTTTTCTTTCTCTCTTCCAAAGAAGTTTATACTACCAAGATGTAAATCTTTTGAAGTAGTTTATTGTGATATGTTCTGCCAAACGTTGAAGGATGTGGAATTCTAATACGCTTTCAACCTTAGATGTGGTTGATTTCTGATAAACCACCGTAACTCACCAATCAATGCATTTGATACATTTAGCCTACCAAACATCATCCAAGCTTTCCTAAAATGTGCTTAGAGGTCTTACATTAGCTTGCAGTTGAGCAAAATCTCATCAGATACACAGCATCACAAGAGTGTATCATATTGCATATCACTAGCCCCTGAAAATATAATTCTACTGAATGTTTATTACTTCTGCACCATCATCATAAACTTTAAAAAATCACAAATCAAAACATAAACTGTTTGGTAATTAAACCAAAAACAGGTAACACTTGTTATTTTATATTACAGGAATTTATTTTTTAGAGACATTACATAATCCTAAGCATTTTCCTGTTCCTTTTTCACTGTGAATGTAACATATCTACTAATATATCTGGCACTGTTTGGCAAGTTTCTTCTACCCACACCCTGTACAATATCCTCATATTCCCATTGGTGAAAGCTGAAAAATCAGGCCTTATTTTTGGCTGGGGGGACAGATGAGCTTGAGAAATGGACTTACATAGGGGATAACCCATTGCAGATGGATATTGTGACATACGCAATGTACAAGCTTTTGCCTGACAGCAGGCATCATGACATACATGACAATAGTCTTCACAGCATTTTTGATATTGGAGGAGAATGGATCACTGTGTTTCTTTATTGCACTATGAGTAATAACTCTATTTAGTGACTGATGGCAATCATTGCAATTATAATTACTATATATGCAGCAATATTCAGCAAAATAATATTAATCTAGAATCCCAAACATAGATGGCACCACTCTCACCTAGTACTAGCAGGAACGAATGGCACCCATTCACAGTCTCTAGCAAGCACAATCTTAGAGCAATGACACATAAACAGCAAGATGCTGACATCCTACTCTAAATTACCAGTGGTGTAAGATATGCAGGCAGAGCGAGAAGAGGAAGGTGACCCAGGCCACGTCCAGTGTCTACAGTGTGCCCCTGTGCTAGTCTGTCTGCCTTTGCTGTGGCGCTCGCAGTCCTAAATACAGGTTTACTTCCTCTTCTCCTCTCTTCATGTAATTTTTGCTGTGGATGGTTATTACTTTTGTAATTGTTTCTGAAAGTATATGAATACGAAAAAAAAAGTCAAGTTGCTCTTTGCCCTCCTATAAAACTAATAATTCTTTCACACCTAGTAAGAAGAACATAATGAGCTGATATGGACCTATACTACAATTTCAGACTAATGCAACTTTGATAAAACCTGTCTTATAGCCCACATAAGTTTCACTATACAGTAAAACAAAAACAAAAAATGAACACAAATATGATTCTAGTATTATAGCAAGTGAGTGAAAGAGCACAAAAGGTTGTGATATGTAATGTAAAATTTCCTATCTCTTAATTAAAACCCATTCGGGTTGATGCTCAGGTGGCACTAGTGCCTGTCCAGGAGACTGATCAATCAAATCTATTCCTGTCGGCAATGGGTTAAGAGAGATCTAAATGCAAGTTCAGGCTTTACAGTTAATGAACTTGCTAAAGAAAGCATATTGGTACCTATGTTGTTGTTTTTTGTGTTATTTTACAAAATTATTTTTTTAGAAAACTGTTTTTATCATTAGTTTCAGTTGAATTTTCCTTGACTAAAAGTATAGTCTTTTGCAATGTCTTTAAAACCTGGCCCAAATTTTATCTATTCTTGGGCTGGATCAAAGAAAGTCAGCAGCAAATCCCTCCTAGCGCACCTTGTAATTGTAGCTGATGAAACTTCTACTTCCAGCTGTGAAGAAACCTCATTACACTGGCGTGCCAATGAGATGCATGCTTTCAAAATCTGTCTACCAATCACTTGCCAATAATACCATAACACAGTCACACACAATCACACACAATCAAAAACATGGAGTCCTCTGCCCTCTTCCTCACCACTTACCTAGAGGAATAAAGAGGCTAATTTTGGCTCTGCAGAAACATCAGTGCTGGGGAAATCAGTACACGAATGGCATGTAGTGCTGGAATGAAAGATTTCAGCAGAATTAACACTGAAACCTTAAAAAGGATATAAATAAAATTTGACACTGCTTGCCAATCACTAAACCCTACTTTAAAGGAGCTACTGCTGTTTCTTGGGATGTCTGATAACCTCTCAGCTATTTTAAGAGATACTAGAGGTGACAAGGCTCAGCCTTTAAAGTGTGATGAAATTTAAATTCACTATTATTTAATTGCTATTACTATTAATTAGTGGTCCTGCATTCGCCCTGACATCCATACTTGTCAATGCTTTGGCAAAGGCTAACAATCCTCCACCTTTGCTTAGTTTGGCAAAATAGGGCTATTTACAAACTGCATCTTGATTTAGATTCACATTTTACATATTTTTATTGTTTTCTGAGAAAGTCCGTAAGAGTGCTACTCTTTTATGACATAACCTAACTGTTATTAGTTCCAGCTTGAGTAATTTGCAATTGGGATGAGCAGTCATAGAAGTTGTGCAAAATCTGGTATCGCAAGTTGTTTCTTGGATGGGTCACAGCAGGTTGGTTACAATTTTGCTTCATTTCCAACGAAACCATGAGTTGCAATGGTGCAAATCATTTCTTGGACCCGGCCCCTGAGGTCTGCCATGGCTTCTGCCACACACACATTCTTACATTACTCTGTTTAACACATTATAGTAACATAAAACTATGAATCATTTCAGGAGTGTCAACTTACATGTCAGTGAATTAGACAGCAAGAATCACCAGCTCAACATCCTAAAATTGGCTGAGGACATTAAGCCAGATGCCAGTTACCACAAGATCAAAACAGGTATGGCATTATTTCTGAAAAAGAAAGTATAGTGTTTCTCAAGTCTCCTTTTGTGGCTCATGAAACTTGTATATTTGAAGCATTAACCATTACATAGAAAAATATGCTCTTTATAATAGAAGTTGTAAAAAATGAACATTTTCAATATTTACTACCAATATCTCTCCTCAGTCTCTAATGGAAATTACACTAATCCCAATCTCCATTTTATCCCCATTAGATATGGTAGTCCTTTTCCTGGCCAAGGAGAAGCAGATGAAGTGGGAAGGAGTGACTGAACTTGAGGCTCGTTCAGCTGAGGCACGGAAGCCCAAGCATGACAGTAACGACCCCAATGCTGGCATCATGGACCTTATGAAGCAGATGTATGTGGATGGTGATGACAAAATGAAGCAGGTATGGTTAAAGATCTGAAAACTATTCTGGCAGTTTGATATGAGGATAAACTTTGGTTATTAACACAACTTTGCTTGCCTTTCTTTCTCTTTCTTTTCACAATTAATGTGAGAATGAGAAGGAATTGTGGATCACATTTTTAGTTCGCTTCTTTTCGTTGACATGAAGTTAATTCTTTAGGTGTTTGCTTGAAGTACATATTATAATAACTACAAGTTATGTAATAAAGTTCATTAATAATTTTGTTTAGTCAACTCATAAGAATGCAGATAAGTGTAGTCAAATGCATATTCAACAATAACAAGTGCAGTTGAATGACTCTAAACATAGAGTAAGAGGAAGGAGCTACTTTATATACATGTTAGTTTTCATTTTCCTGTTTCTTTTTTTTCCTTATTTTCTCTATTTTCTGGATTTCCCTTTGTATTTCTATTTCACTCTCCACTGATTATCACTGCTTCTGCTCACTTTTTTTTCTACTTCTTTGTCTTTTCGCCTTCCTCTCCTTATGTTCTTATTCTTCTTTTACTTTTTTATTGATTACTTCTTTTTAATGCTGCAAAAAGATCATTTGTAGACATGATTTTGCCTCATGAAATTTATCTGAGTCATTAATTCTTGTTGTAGTAGAAGCTGCATGGAAGAACAAGGAAAGGAATAGATTAATACAAATAACAGATTCCTAATAAAGTAGTCAAAACTTAAAGTTAAGAGTACAGTAGTTTTCCATATTTTATTATACATTTATATATCTAAACATCATTATATTTTAAAATATAATTAGATGTTAGTATATTCATATTTTAATATTCATGTTTCAGTGTATATTTATATATCTACATATATCTATATTTAAGTTCACATTAGTTTTCTGTATATTTTTATATTTCAATACATAGCCATTGTCCCATATAGATTTTAATATATATTCATATTTCAATACACATTCATACTTCAGCAAGTAGTTCCCTGCCTTTCACCCCTCTCCCTGGCCCACAGATGCTGAACAAGACCTGGTACGAGAGCCAGCAGAAGAGGATGAGTGGGGAAGCCGGAGCAGCAGACATGATGCCAGACTTGAACCTCTAAGATGCCAGACACTGGCCTTCCTTGAGGGTCTAGCGGCAAGACATTCCACTCGGTTGAGCACAAGAGCCTGCTGATTGATGTCGCTTGCGGTTTGTTCGGCATCTCCGTGGTGTTGCATGTCGGCTGGTCTGTCCATCTGTCGGATGAAGTTGGCGAGAGAAATTTGTGTTGAGTGAAAGATTCAGAGTACTTTTTCAAGATATTAGAAAGGAAATTGCTATCACTTTGGCAAGTTGTTTTTTTATTTCAGATGCTTTGTAGATCATTTATTAGCAAGCAGTAGCATTTGCTTTAGATTTTATTATTGTTAATATAATGGTCTGTTTTGTTGACATGTTTTCTTATTCAAAATTTTATCAGTATTGTTTTTCCCTAGCTGTTGTTAAAATTTATTTCAATTGAAATTGTTCAGGCTAATGGAGAACAAGGGCCTATGAACAAAAGATGTTGTTTGTAAACAGTATGAACTTTAATGTATTGTAACAATGCACACATTTTTGTTAGTTCGTTACTGAGGTTAATTGTCACAAAAAATATGTAAGAATTATCAGCTTTAGATGTGTTTACTGTGCAGGAGGCAAAGCATATGAATACTACTTTCATTAAGTATTAATAATGTTTTTTATTAGCTTTTATATTTTTGAGGATATCCACAACCATATGTTTTATATATATTGCTATGACTGGAAATCCTTTTGCCTTTTTTCTTCTTCTTCTTCTTTTTTTTACACTGTGTTTATTGAAGTACAATGATAATTTAATAGTTTTATTTTTCAAACCCTAAAATACAATAATTTGACCATGTTTCTGTGATAGATGAACAGAGGGTAGGAGCAGGAGCTTCCTTTCAACCTCCAGGATTGCCAGGATTGTTTATTGACTTTTTAAACAGTGTCATCAGTTATTGTTTATATGGTCAAGGCTTCCATTATGAAATACTGTTTGAACGACATAATAGCTCATAATGTGTGAATTGGTAGACAGCAGTCTTGGCAGATAAAAAACACTAGAGTATATTACGCCTCAATATTTTAGTTTTTATTTCAGTTTAGGTGAAAATTGAATAAGGAAAATGAGGAGTTATTTAGATCCTCTTTAACTTTGTTGTCTCTTTCTTTTTACCATTTCGTCATAGGAAACTGCATGGTAGATACCACCATACTACTAAAATCTCATAGAGTATGGAATAACCATGAATTGTCTCAGGAAATATAGTGTGGAACAGGTTATTTGCCAGTGCATAAAAAGCATTTCCTCAGTGTGGAATGCTTTCAAATATTTCATAGATATTTTCACACTCATTTATAAGCTTTCAATTTTTGTAGTCAAATATGTTGAAAAACTACAATGATTTGGTATGCATAAGTCACAAAGTATGCAGGTACAAATATGTACAGAGTTTTTACTGTGAAACAATATTCCCCACCCTCTCTCTCTCTCTCTCTCTCTCTCTCTCTCTCTCTCTCTCTCTCTCTCTCTCTCTCTCTCTCTCTCACACTCTCACTCTCACTCTCACTCTCACTCTCACTCTCTCTGTCTCTCACTCATTACTATTATCATTAATGTTAAGACAAGAGTATTAATGATGGCAGTTTTAATAACTCAAGTAACAATGATAATAGTAATGGACATAAAAAGTGGGGTAAACAGGGGAGGGCAGGTAGGCATATTAATGGACTCCTTGGTGACTACTCATTTGTAGAATCATCTATGTGTAACACAAAAAAATAATAATAATAAAACAAAACTATAGTGGATAGTCCATGTCCCTAGCATCACTGGGTTATTCCTATGGTGCCAAGAACCTTGCATTTTGGTTGGCAGGCAGAAAATTTCAAATAATTTAATTATTTGTGGGTCATGCTGCCAGTAAAAAAAACAGGTTTAAATAATATAGTACATGGTATTCTTCCTCCAGACATTAAAAAGGAAGTTGGATATAGTTCTGAAAAGAGCTCTTAAGGATTGTTACCTACACCCAGTAATTTTCTCTAGAAGATGCCTGACATGTTGATTATTTGTAATACTAGGAAGTTAGTCAGACATGTTGCTTTCAGCCAGTCATGACCAACCTCTCAGACCTCTGAAATTTAAACACTTCATTTTTTCTCTTTAGTTTACTTCAACAGTAATGCATGCTCAAAATGGAAACAAGATGCAATGTAAATTCCTGTAAGCCAAGTTCTTGAATGTATTAAGTTCAGAAAAGAAGCAACAGGGTGTCAATACAAATCCTTGACACACAAAGGAAAAAATAACAATGTTTGATTTGCTTCAGCATCTTTTTATTTTGATCTTATACATGTGAAGAGCACTAATATAATGATAATAGTTGTACTAAAAGTATTATAAATTACATTCACTTTAGTTTCCTATTAATGATGGGAGACTAAGATATATATATATTGATTAGTTAATATAAAAGATATGATATAATGCATCTTTAGAAGTTTTGCATTATTTACAGTGAATTAGTTAAAGCCACCATCGTTCCGCAGGTAGGAACCAAGTTGACCATGGTTGGTACCAGGAATGGGATTACATCAGTTAGTGATCTTCGAAAAGACTCAAAAGATTGCTGTCTTTGTCTGGAAAGGGATACTAGACTTAAAAATATCAAAATATGTAAGTTATATTCTTCATAGCCATCAATTTCAAATTTGAGTGAAGGGACACCCCAAATACAGTGCCCCTTCTGCATCTATTATGCCACATGACATGATGGGACAAATGGAACCTAAAGGTTGTTTATTGAATGTAATGATAGCCACATTTATGTATAAAAAGGCCATTTAGAAAATACTACTGAATCCTTTCTATAAATCTGGAATTCCAGTAATTTTGATGGAAACGGTAAAGACACTGGTTCTTGGTCGCCTTCCCCCTTTTCTGGACATGTTTTTATGTTGATAAATGTGGGGTTTGCTGTAACAAAAAATAATTGCCATTGGAAAAGAAGGTATTTATAGCAGAAAAGGCTTGACATTTTGCTATTCCATAGGGAAGCAGATGAACACAAGCTGAATAATGTCTCTCGCTCTCACTCGCTATCTTTCTTATTTATTTATTTATTATTATTTTTTTTTTATTATTATTATAAATCACCCTCCATTCCTGTTACAGTCAAATGTCCATACATTTCATTGGCCCTGCATGCATTCTTTCTTACATATTCTATTACAGGAAGATGTCCTTCACTAATGTC
>NW_028234408.1:17011352-17018852 GCF_977035675.1 Penaeus japonicus
ACCTCTCTGTCTCTCTCTTCTCGCCTCTTTACCTCTGTCTCTTACTCTTCTTCTCTATGCCTCTCTCTCTCTGTCCCTCTCTGTCTCTCTCTTCTCGCCTCTTTACCTCTGTCTCTTACTCTTCTTCTCTATGCCTCTCTCTCTCTGGTTGTGTCTCGTTCTCCCCTTTTACCCCTCTCTCTCTCTCTCTCTCTCTCTCTCTCTCTCTCTCTCTCTCTCTCTCTCTCTCTCTCTCTCTCTCTCTCTCTCTCTCTCTCTCTCTCTCTCTCTCTCTCTCTCTCTCTCTCTCTCTCTCTCTCTCCCTCGCTCCTCCTTCTGTCAAGAGCCAAGAGCCTAAACCCGTTGGTTTTCAAGGAATGGTTTTCTTTGCGGTCCAGAAGTGGCGCCAGTGATATATATATGTGTGTGTGTGTGTGTGTGTGTGTGTGTGTGTGTGTGTGTGTGTGTGTGTGTGTGTGTGTGTGTGTGTGCGTTTATATACGGTATGTGTGTACGATTTTGCGACTGCGCGTGCATGTGTGTGTGAGTGTGTATAAGTAAAAAAAGAACAGTCGTATGAATGATAGGGGAAGGGAGAGGGAGGGAGAAAAGGGAGAGGGAAACTGTGATCAGACGGAACTTGAAAGGAATGGAAGGAGAGAAGAGAGGAGAAAGGTTAGTAGGAAGAAAAATACACGAAGCAAAGGATGAAGAAAGGTGAATGTAAAGAGGGCATGAATAAGAGGAGGCATGAGAAAAAAAGGGGAGGGAAAGAGGAAGGTAAAGGAGATGGAGTAGGGAGAGGGGAGAATGGAGGGGGGGAAGGGAAAAGGTGAGGATGAGGGAGAAGGGGTGAAGCTGGGCGGAAAGTAGCGGGGAGGAGGATAATAAAGAGTAGGAAGGGAAGGAGGAAAAAGGAAGAGGAGTAGGGATGATTGAGAAGAGCAGGTAGAGGTGGGGAGAGGATGGGATGGAGGGTGGCAGGAGTAGGTAAGAGGAGGGAGAACCAGGAGGAGGAGGAGGAGGGGGAGGAGGAGGGGGAGGAGGAGAAGGCGGAGGAGGAGGCGGAGGGGAGGAACGGAAGGAGGGAGGCAGGAGTAGGCCAGAGGGGGGAGGGCCGGGAGGGGAGGAGTAGGAGGAGGGGAGAGGGAGAGCGCTGCCATCGACACATTGCGTCCAAACCCTCCAATGTGTTTCTCAAGTGCCGGTATTAAAACGCATAGATTGATCTCTCTCGTGTCTTTCGAGATGAGAGGAGCATCATCGTGAAGGAATTTCTAAGAGAGTTACCGAGAAGCGAGGTTCATAGCCAGTGCAATCCCGAAAAGTCGAGGAATTCTTCTATGACTCATGAGAAACGAACACTAGAACATTATCTGTGACTGTTTTGGTTTGGTGAAACCTGTAGGAGTTGGTGTGTTGCTTATCTCTCTTCCCCCTCCCTCGCAGAGGAGCTGAATTCGGTCGGGACTTCTTGAAAGGTAAGTGTGCCATTGCGACAAAAGCAGTGCCATTGCTGGCTTATTGATTTCCTGTAAGCAATTGTTGAATAAAATGGGAAACTCAGTGGCGGGGACATCGGGGTCCTCTCGCCCGCACACACACACCAACTACGTCTAACGTCTGACAAATAAATCCTTGTTATCTCTGGTGTTATGACTCCCAGGGCTCTGACAGTCACATGGTATGTTCTACAGCCCGGAAAAGACCTGCACGGGAGGGATATAGCATGGGGACGAGGGAAAATCGGGAGATGAGGAGTGTGGCCGTACAAGGGGGACGACCCAGGAGGAGGAATCTTGTCTAGGATGGGATGGGGATGCTGGAGGGGTCAGCAGGCCTGCCTCCTCCTCTCCCTTACCCATGTAGGAACTGTGGGGTCAGCAGGCCTCCCTCCTTGCCTGAGAGGAACTGTAGGGTCAGCAAGCCTTCCTTCCCTTGTATGAACTGTGGGGTCACCAAGGTCTCCTTCCTTTCCTTCTAGGAACTGGAAGGTCAATAGGTCTTCCTCCTTTCCTTAAAGGAACTGGAGGAGAAATGGTTACATAAAGAGGAAATGGCTATGGACTTGTTTTATAAGAATGGGTGTTCTGTGCTAGTGCTAGGAAATAGCTTTGCCGTCAATTGAGTTTTTAGGCCAAATTATTTTTTTTTTGACATGCACGTTTGAGTAAGAAATTTTGTTATGGAATTTTGAGGTAATTAATTTCGTATACTCCACCTTATGATTATGATTATGAATATGAACAATTTCATTATTGAAAACCTTTTTTACTTTCATTGTTTATGTTTGATAAGTATGTGGGCCTGCTAAATGAATGCATTTTTACTTAAGAATTTATTGATTAAACTTGAATATTATTTTTTTTATGTTTGAATGAAAATCTATAGTCAGTCATTGAGAAGAATATAACAATCTGGAGTGAGATGATTTTCTGAAATATTGTCAAACTTCAGTAAGCTTAGAGTACAAACTTGAGTACTCTAGATTTCATGGCAGTATTCTTGGAAATATAAACAGCTGAAGCCTCAAAGTAGCTATGCTTCTAAAGCTTGAGTACCTAGAGAAGTTGTAGAGTAAATAATTAAAAGCTGTTAAAAAAGCTTTCTTAGACTTTCTCTTACCTAATGTTGGATATTCATATACATGGACTCGGTACATTATTAAGAACACACCGTATGAAGATTGATGAGGTTTTGCCATTTTAAAACCTCCTCACAATTAAATGTATTCTTGTGGGTCTTATTGAAATATTGGTGGTAGAGCAGCATGATATGTTTAGAAGTGAATTTAATTGTATTCTATTTTTTACTTAATGATATCCTTTTTTTAAGGAGTTGTGTATTTTTTTAATGATGAATTGCGGAATGGAAATCATGATCAGGTTGGTTTTTAAAATCTTCCAGGGGTCTTGTACATATTAGTGTAACTTTTTTTTTTTTTATCTCTATGTTTTCTAAAACAATTTACATGACTTGTAAAATTGAACATAACATAACCTGTAAAACTGAAATTTGATTTTTGGTAAAAATGAGCCTTGATATTTGGTTATTTTGTAAACCTAGAGTTGATGTGGGTAGGTGTTCAGAATAGGACGGTATGAAGACAGTAAAAAGTTAAGCTCTGTCAATGGATGTGAAGATTTGTTGGTATTTTCTGGAGCATGAATCAAAGAGCCCAAAGAGCTTCACTCCATGTGGCTTTACTCTGAATGATTGCCCTATTATGGATCCTGAAATATAAAAATTGAATCGCCAACTTAACTTTCAGTTGTGTTGTGACTCTAAAGATATAGTTTTAGTATACAATAGAATTTGTTTTCACAAACAATATCCATGTATTTTAATTTGTTTTGATATGATTAGAAATGAATCTGAAACTTTTTTTCATCGCAAACATTTATTTCCATGTCAGCACAGGCTCCTCTTCATCCAGCAGACTTGGGAAACCCTTGCAAATATGATATTGTTGGTGGATGGGTACACAAACCATAATAAGTGATGGATTTCTGCCTAAAATAGAAAATTCAAGAATATAAAGACTCACAATTCATGTTCTTGGTAAAACTTACTTGAAATCCCTGTTGTTTCTGTACTTTGCACACAGACAAAAGCCAACAAATGTCCACCACATAGATTCTGGCAGGAAAGATTTTGGAATAGTTCCTTGTTTGATGATTAATTCCGAAGTTGCACCTTCAACCAATACATCCGTATTTATGATTGTCTTGTTGGTTTAAGGCTAGTTCTGATTGGTTGCTACTAATAGACAGATTGAGCATCAGGTATTGTGTTATGGTCATCATATGCTAGAAACATAGTTATCAAACTGTAAATATCATTTTATCATGATATGAATTGCCTGAAGACAAAATCCTCAATTACGTATAGCTTTTCAGCCTGTTAGTGTACAGTAATTTTTCTGAGTGCAAAGAGAAAAACTTTTAAAGTTGAAGTTAGCTGTTCATAAGAGACAAACCAGATATGATGCACAAGATCATAAGAGTCTTCTATTATTAAAGTTACAGATATATTTTATAAAGAGATTTAATAATTGTTTTTTATATAATTGTTATAATATTTTTTTTTATATAAATATTTCAAAGCAGTTAAACAGTAGATGATATCTTGCAAAGGAGCTCTCCCAGCATGTGTAGATGATAAAGTTAAGAGTAAGAAAAAGAGTTGGATACTGCTATCTATTGTAGATAAATGCATTACCATTATATTAGTTCATCAAAATCATTACTGTCTCACTAAATAAGTAATTTTGATTTTATCATCTTTTGCATGGTTGTTAAAGTCTTTGTGCTTGAACCATGATCAATTAAGCTTTAAAGGAAGAGTATTCATTTTATTATAATGAAACAATCAAGGTAATATTTCTTTCAATGCTGTCATTCAGATGTATACTTTATATAAAACAAGTACTGGTCACTTTCTAAAAGTAGCTTAGAATCAAATGCATTCCTCATGAAAACCATAAACAGCAGTAGTGAAAAGAAATGAGAATGCGGGAACATGTTAGTTTGGCTGTCGCAGTTAACTTTACTTTGTTTTATATCAGGTTAGAGAGGGAGAGAAAAAAAATAGTGTTTAAACCTTCCATGGGTGTTAATACATTATCAAGTGAATTTAGGTGCTTTCTAAGACAGATGCATCATTTCAGCTCCTCATAGACCTAAACAGAAAGGGATTTTACTAATTGTTGTTCAGGTAAAGGTGTAGCTTTCAGGAACCTTACGGGGTTCAACTGTATTAACTTTAATTTTGTATTCCCTTCCTGGTGAGTCAGAAAAAATAAGATTGCATTTAGTTAGTCAGTTGAAAAGGTTGTTTTATATTTGGAATTAATGGATGTTTTATTTTCATTTCTCAAGATAGATGTTGTCAGTGCCTTTGACTATGTTATTCAAATTTTTCGCCTTTTTGTGACGAGCACATTTCATGGGTTCAGATCACTTTCGTATTGCATTTCTCCTTATGTTGAGATTACAAAGTATCTATTCCTGCAGTTCTGTATTTAGGGCATTATATCAAAAGCTAGTGTCTCGTTCCTAATATATCTTATATAGACTCACATATCATACCATAAGTCTAGAAAATGATAGAAAACACACATCTTAAGCCTAGGGCAGGCAGAACATTTGTTGGTTGGTTAGTCTAGTTATGATATATAGACCATGAGATATTATAAGATACTTGGCATGGAATGCTGTACTACAAGTAGTCTCAAAATATATTACAAAAAATTTAACATACAATTTTAATTATACACCTTTTCTCATATGCATGTAAAACATGCGCATGAACATACTGTAATATTGCAAGGATTTCTATGTATTACTCAAGTACATTTGCATATATACTGGTACAAAGAAGCATAAAAATATATCACAAATACAAGCTCTTGTGTGGAAACTTGTATTTGCATATACACATGCATATACTTGCCCTTTTCTTCACCCTCACCCTCCCTCTTACCCTCACTCTTGCTCTCATTTATGTACACAGACACATACCAAATAGATAATCACATCAACTTTAGACAGACAAATGAAGCTCAATTAGATCATAATATATTAATTTCATCCTCGTCAGCACAGAAGGGCACATGTCCATTGTCATGTCACACATGTTATACAAAAGATTAAGTTCACATGCAGACATTTACACAAAATGCACACATGGAGACTACTATTTCTACTGGTCTTATCTTTAAATCTACTTGTTTTTTTAGGCAGAGAATAGCGACATAAATGGATATGTGATTAGTTAATATAAACAGATGAAACACATGATATTCATGGTGGAAAGTGTAGCACTTCTCACAGATCTTGTGTTGTGAAGCTTTGCCATGACTATATTGGAGTGTAGCAAGCATCAAATTCCTTCCCGGTGCACCTCTTAAGTGAACCTAAAAAATAATGAAGGTCCATCCAGAAGGAAAGAATCCAGTAGCAATACTAATTTAGTATGTATTATTTCTCTGTAACAGCTAGGTCACTGCTTTATTATCAAAGCCTTTTGATACTGAAAGTTAACCAGACCAGATGTACTACTTTGGTGACATAATAGATTTGCACTAGCATATTTTTTGGAGTGACTTAATATGAACCTGAAGAAATTTCATGTGTCTCAAAATGTTTCTTGATCATTTCAAAATGTTTCTGGGTGATCCCAGCTGTAATGGGTAAGGTATGCCTAACCCATTTTCCACTACAGGTGTCATCTCTTAATAAATTCTGGCTCTTCTTTAGGTAGAAAATAAAACTAGTTTGGTATGAAATTAGAAATGGTCAGTAATGGTATACTTTTGAAATATATCTTTTAGAAGCTGTATTTATTTTTTTCAGTTTTCAGTATTTGATAAAAATAAAATTCTTTACAAGATATTTGATTTACCAGTAATTGTAGTTTAGAATATTTGAGAAAATATTTTGATTATTATTAGAATGAATTTAATAGCTCATCCATTTGTGCGATAATATATCTGAATTAGAAAGCAAGAAACACAAATTGCGACCCTAGTTCTGTGTGCTAAGGTCAGGATTAAAATAAGGATTTACAGTATTGTATCTGACAGAGTTGTATGATGGTATCTTAATATTAGTTATCAAGAAACATGTATTTAAAACTTTAGTAATATAATGAAACCATTCCAGTCAGAATGAATAAATCAAAAGAAACTATTTAAATTGTAATTTCATTTTATCTTTCTTTTGTAGCAACTGCCCTTTGCAGTTGTCCACCAGTTGATTCATACATTAGGACTAGAAAATGTTTCTGCCTGCTAGTACAATTAAAGTTTTGCTTGTTTGTAACTATCTTTCTATCAAGTTGTCCATCTATGTGTCAGAGTGTAGATTTAATGATATCAATGCGGACTTACTACTTATTACTATTATAATAATCAGTATTATCAACATCCTTAATGAGAATGTAGGTCAAATTAATAATTAATCTAAATTTGAAGCACAACTGAAAGTTTACTGGCAATGTTTGTCTAAGTGACCTTTATATAAATGACAAATTTTTTTATTTACTTGCTATTACTGTTATTGTTATTAACCCCTCGGTCCCAATGACACCCCCATTAACGTCATGGTGGTAAGTGGAATTTCCTCTGGTATGAGTCTGTCAATTCTCTTTGGGACAGATTGACCATCAGCAGCATACCACCTTCAGCTGTAATTTTATCTTGGTGCGGTTGTTGGTCCAGAAGGATTTTTGACAAAGACATTTCCATTTTGTTTTCCCTTTTTAGAGATGTTGGACCAGTGGCTCCCTCTGGATTCACATTTAATCCTGAGATCCTTTTTTTGAGAACGTTCAAGAAGGGATGATGTTTTCAAATCTTATTTTTTTGAGTAGAGTATGTTAAAGGAGCCCATTCTTTAGATTTGGGGAAGCTGAGATAATTGAGACGTAAGATGTTGACCACAGTTGACCAGTCTTTGCTGAAATTCAGATGAAAATATATTTCAGATAATTGATATAAACTGTTACCTTGAATTTTGA
>NW_028234408.1:17053852-17071801 GCF_977035675.1 Penaeus japonicus
AGGGAGAGCGGGGGAGAGGGAGAGAGAAGGAAGGAGAGAGGGGGAGAGTGAGAAGGAGAGAGGGAAAGGGAGAGGTAGAGGTAAAGGTAAAGGGAAAGGGAAAGGGAAGGAAGGAGAGGGAGAGAGTGAAGGATGGAGGGAAGGAGGGAGAGGGAGAGGGAAGGAAGAGCGAGAGAGAGAGAGGGAAGGAAGAAGAGAGAGAGAGAGAGAGAGAGAGAGAGAGAGAGAGAGAGAGAGAGAGAGAGAGAGAGAGAGAGAGAGAGAGAGAGAGAGAGAGAGACCTTGAGAAAAGTGCCTGCATTTACAAAGAGCAAAGGGTAAACAGATCGTATTTGGTCTGCGATTTCGCGCATGAAAGATTGTCCTTTTGGTGTTGTTTGGAAGAGGGGGGCGAGGGGTGAGGATAGGACGAGGGGGGAGAAGACGAGGGGGAGAGAGGACGAGGGGAGAAGAGAGAATGAGAATGAGAGAGAGAGATGGGGGGGGGGAGAAAGAGACGAAAGGGGAAAGGGGGGATGTCAGGGTGTGAAAGGTAGAAAATAAAAAAATGACTAGCGAGAGGGATATAAGTGGAGGGAGACACCGAGTACGTTGCTTTTCTTTCTGGGTTTCATGTGATGATCTCCTCCTCCTCCTCTTCCTCTCCCCCTCCTCTGCTCTTCCTCCTCTTCTTCCTCCTCCTCCTCCTCCTCTTCTTCCTCCTCCTCTTTCTCTTCCTAATCTTCCTCCACCTCTTCGTCCTCCTCTTTTTCTTTTTCCACCTCTTCTCCTCTCCCCTCTCCTCTCCTCCTTCCTCTCCCCTTGGCCTACCCTCCTCTCTCCCTCCTTCCTCTATCCCTCCACTCCACTCCACTCCACTTTCCTCCCTACCCCTCCCCTCCCCCACCATCCTTTCCCTTTCCTCTCCCCTTCCGCCCCCCACCCCACCCCCTTGTATTTCGGCCGGATGTGTTGGCCCCGTTATTTCATCAGCGCCGTAGAAGACGGAGTCATTCACGACCTGGGCGAATGGGCGTGAGGGCGGGAGTGATAGTCAGTGACGGACGTGAGGGCGGATATACGAACGCACTTTCTGTGGGTGGGACGTTTATAACACTCCAGGGATGGGGAAGGGGGGAGACGTGGAGGGGGAGATAGGGAGTGGGGGTCGGGCCGGGGAGGGAGGGGAGGGGAGCGAGAGGGGAAAGTGGAGCATTGTGGATAATGGTCACTAGGGAGGGAAGCACACGAGGGCCGGCTTCGTACGCCGCCGCGGGTTTATGAATGGGCCCAGTCATGAATGGCACTGACGTGGCTGCTCCTGCTGCCGCTGCTGCTGCTGCCGTTGCTGCTGCTGCTGTAGCGGCCGCCGCTACCACTCGCCACTGTATTCCGCTACCACTATCGCTTTCGCCGTCTGCACGTTCACTTCTACCGCTTTCTACACTTCCTACTACAACGCTTCTTTTGTCACCATCTCCACCCTCATTTCTAGCACTTCCGCCCCTTCCATCTTCTCCACCACCACTATCTCTGGCTTTTCCTCCCTCACCGCCACCGCCCACGCTCTCTCCAACGCCTCCATTATTGATGTATCTTTTACTTTTCCCGCTTGCTAGGAATGTTTCCAAATGTAGCACTTTGAGGATGGAGTGAAGGAAGAGGAAGAGGGAGAGGAGGGGGAAGAGGAAGAAAAAATAAGGGAAGAGATACACTTAAAATTTGGCATAAGCTAAGAACTAAACGGAAACACACGCACACTCATTCTTACTGTCATTCATTCATTCATTTACTCACGAACGAACGCACGCACTCTCTCACTCTCACTCTCACTCTCTCACTTTCTTTCTCTCACTCTCACTCTCACTTTCTCGCTCTCACTCTCTCACTTTCTCGCTCTCTCTTTCTCTCTCTCACACTTTCACTTTCCCCTCTCTCCTCTCTCTCTCTCATCTCACTCTCCTCACTCTCTCTCTCTCCTCTCTCTCTTCTCTCTCACTCTCTCCTCTCTCTCTCTCTCACTCCGGACTTCCTCTCTCTCTCTCACTCTCCGGCTCACGACACTCTCTCTCTCCTCTCTCTCTCACACTCTCCTCCTCTCTCTCATCTCTCTTCAACTCTCGCTACTCTGTCTACTCACACACTCACTCCACTCTCTCTCACTCTCTCATCTCATCCATTCTTTCTCAACTTCCTTCTCTCTTCATCCCTCTTCTCTCAATATCACTACTCAACATCCCTCATCACTCTGTCTCTACTGCTCCACATGACGTCAACCACTACCACCCTATCCTAACTACTATTTCCTAACTACTCCTACTCTCTCTCTCTCAACTCTCTCTCTCTCCTCTCTCTCTTCTCTCTTCTCTCTCTCTCTCTCTCTCTCTCTCTCTCTCTCTCTCTCCTCTCTCTCTCTCTCTCTCTCTCTCTCTCCTCTCTCTCTCTCTCTCTCTCCACACTCTCTCTCTCTCTCCTTCTTTCTTCTTCTCTCTCTCCTCCTCTCCTTTCCCCTCTCTCACTCTCTCTCTCACTCTCTCTCTCTTCTCTCTTCTCTCTCATCTCCACACACCTCTCACTCTCATCACCTTCTCTCTCTCTCTCCCTCTCTCTCTCTCTCTCTCTCACTCCCTCTATCTCTCTCTCCCTCCCTCTCTCCCTCTCTCTCTCTTTCTCTCCCTCTCCCTACCTCTTTTTCTCTCTTTCTATCTCCCTCCCCCCTCTCTCTCTCTCTCTATCTCTCTCCCTCTCGCTCGCTCTCTCTCTGTCTCTCTCTCTTTCTCTCTCTCTCTCTCTCTATCTATCTATCTATCTATCTCTCTTTCTCTCTTTCTCTCTTTCTCTCAAAACGATAGGCTATCTAGCAAGATCTGGTAAGCGACTCGTGGTCACTGGTCAGCCGAGCACAAGAATGTAGTCCAAGGTTCCTCGGCCAGTCTCGAAGTCAACAACGGAACGGTTTTTGCACGTGGAAACTGATCTTTTGGAAATGCCACTGAGCTTTTGGCTGGCCGTCCCCTTCTAAATGGGTGAGGGAGGGGAGGGGAGGAGAGGGGGTAGAGGGGGGAGAAACAGAGGGTGAGAAAGGAGATAAAATGACAAGCAAAACAAAAGAGCGAAAGAAAAGAAGAAAAAAAAGAAAGGGAGATGGAACGAGGCGAGAGAGACGGAAAGGTGTGGTTGAGTGGCTGCACCTCTGCAACGGCACAAGGCTGCACGAGCCCTACCCGCCGTGCCCGAGGACGTGTACTTTAAAGGGTATGAGGTGTGGCGGGGCATTTCCTGCATGCGCCGAGGCTGCTCCTGCATGACGGGACGTTTGAGATTCTTGGCTTTTTTCCCGCTTTGTCTATTCGATTTCGCTTTTTTTTTCTCTTATTTTCATTTTTTTTATTGACTCGTACGTCTCCGTTGCGTGGAAGGTCGGTTTTACGTTCCATTCATTGGGGATTGTTAGGATGAGGAATAGAGAGAAAAGAGAAAGAGAAGAAAGAGAAGAGAAGAATAAAAAGAAAGAAAGAGGAAGAAGAAAAATGAGAAGAAGGAGGAAAATGAGGAGGGGAGACCGAAATGAATGAATTAATGGGTTGATTAGCTAATTAGCTAATTAATGACAGAGTGAAACGGTTCATTGATTAATTAATTAGCTAATGAATGATTGACTGACAATGAACGAATGAATGAATGAATGGATGAATGAATGGCATAAAAAAACACAGGAAGACATATGCTACAGCAGACAGCTTGATATATAGTGACAAGAAAAAGATAGACAGAAAAAAATATTGAGACAAAGTAATAGACAGATGCCCCCCCCCCCATACACAGACAGACAGACATACAGATATAGACAGACAGACAGAAAGACACAAACTGACAGTAGAGGCACACAGAGAAAGACAGAAACAGACAGACAAAGGGAGCGAGCGAGGGAAGAGGGTAGGGCCACGGAAGGACAAGAGAGATGCATTTATTGAAAGAGAGGAGTAAACTTGAAGGAAACATCTGCTTCATTGTTCCATTCATTTTTTTTATTTGAATGACTATTTTTTTCATTTTTTTGTGCCAATACAGACGGAAAGTATATGGAGGGAATTAACCATTTGTGGTGTTTTGAATTTTCCTTGGTATATTTGTTGTGTTGTAATTGTTATTGTTATTATCATTATTGTTAATATTATTATCATTATTGTTAATATTATTATCATTATTGTTAATATTAATATTATTATTATTATTATTATTATTATTATTATTATTATTATTATTATTATTATTATTATCTTTAAAAATTACTACTACTACTATTATTATTGTTAATTTTGGTGTTATAATAATAATAATAATTGTTGTTGTTGTTGTTGCTAATGATAATGATATTATCATATCATCATATTTTCCTTTCTTTTTCATCCTCCACCCCCAAACCGCTACTCACCTAACCAACCCCCCTCACCCCCTCATCCTTCACCTTCTCCCCTCCCCCGACTCACACACACACTCATACACACTCACCCCAGCTACTGTCAGCACGTACGCGCATTGCAAGGCATGACGCAAGAGAGCCTTTCGGAGTGGGAGTGGGAGTGGGAGTGGGGGGGTTGTCATGGAGGGAGGAAGGGGGGAGGGAAGGGGTTGATTCCATGAGGGGGGTGGGGTTACGAAAGAGGTTTGGGGAGTGGCGGCCCAAGAGTGGGTGGCTTCTTGTTATTACGCTTTCAATCTACTCGAGGTCTGTAATGGGCGGTGTGTGGCAACTAGCCAGCAGCACCTGTGTGATTGTGGGGTGGGCGGGCTAGTGTGTGTGTGTGTTTGTGTTTGTGTGTGTGTGTGTGTGTGTTTGTGTTTGTGTGTGTGTGTGTGTGTGTGTGTGTGTGTGTGTGTGTGTGTGTGTGTGTGTGTGTGTGTGTGTGTGTGTGTGTGTGTGTGTGTGTGTGTGTGTGTGAGGAAGGGTGTTTGTTTGTTTGGCAGGTGGTGTTTGGTGCTGGTGCTGGTGCTGTTGTAGTTTATTATTATTGTTGTCGTTTGGTTATCATTAATTTTGTTATGCTGATGATGATTATAATGATAAAGAGATTAGTGTTGTTGTTAGAACAATTATTGTTGTGATAATATCTTTTGTTATTATAATTATGATTTTTTATTCTAATTATTGTTTGTATTGTTATCATTGTTGTTATTATTATTATTATCATTATTATTAATTATTTTATTATGATTATTATTATTATAGACGAAGAGACACAGACACACAGAGAGAGAGACAGAGACAGAGACAGAGACAGAGAGTGAATTACGAATTCTCTCGTCGAATTTGTATAGAGTAATTTTATTAATGCATTTGATGTTGATTGATTTATTTTTGGCATACAATAGTTTTGTTCGTTTTCGATTTACCATTTTTTTTTCTTTCCAGGTACGGCAATTGGGGTGTACAGCTGCTGGAGGTGTACAGGTATATCACGGTCGTATATCAAGTGTAACAAATGCATATAGGCTGCATGTGCCAGGGCGGGGGTTGCATTCATTGTCAATCATTGGTTGACCCCTTCGCCTCTCCCTACCCCTACCCCTACTCATACTCATACTTATACTCATACTTCTACTCATACTTCTATTCGTACTCCAACCTGTACCCTGATCGATACTCTTACTCTCTCTTATTCTTACTCCTTCTCCTACATTTATTCTTACTCCTACTCTTCTTCCCCTAACCCATTCCCCCCCCCCTTCCTCTCCGCATTCCTTGCCCCTCCCCCTCTCCTCCTCCTCCAACTCCTCCTCCTCCTCCTCCTCCTCCTCCTCCTCCAACTCCTCCTCCTCCTCCTCCTCCTCCTCCTCCTCCTCCCCCGCTCATTCATTCATCCAGTGCATATCGTCCTCTCCTCCCACAGACAGAGAGACAGACAGACAGACAGACAGACAGACAGACAGACAGACAGACAGACAGACAGACAGACAGACAGATAGACAGGCAGGCAGGCATGCCGGTAGACAGACAGACAGACAGACAGACAGACAGACAGACAGACAGACAGACAGACAGACAGACGGATAGACAGGCAGGCAGGCATGCCGGTAGACAGACAGACAGACAGACAGACAGACAGACAGACAGACAGACGGATAGACAGGCAGGCAGGCATGCCGGTAGACAGACAGACAGATAGACAGAGGAGGAAGGGCAGGACGGATGATGGGAGGGAGAGCGAGAGGGAAGGAGGGAGATGGAACGAAGGAAAGAAGGAGGGAAGAAGATCATTCAAATGAAATGAAAAGAAAGAAGGAGCATCGAACATATGAGCATACCTGCGAGGAGGAGTGTAGGGCCGCTGACGGGCGTGGGTGGAGCGGGCGGGCGGGCTGGACGGGCGTTTTGTACATCCGCCCGTGACTGAAAGCCTTAAAGGGAGGGGGGAGAGAGGGAGAAGAGGGGAGTCACAGGGGCGGAGGAAAGGGGTAAAGGAGTAGAGGAGGGTGAATAGGGAGGGGAGGAGAGAAGAAGGGAGAAGAGAAGAGGAGAGAAGAGAAGAAGGGAGAAAAGAAGAGGAGACAAGAGAAGAAGGGAGAAAAGAAGAGAAGAGAAGAGAAGAGAAGAGAAGAGAAGAGAAGAGAAGAGAAGAGAAGAGAAGAGAAGAGAAGAGAAGAGAAGAGAAGAGAAGAGAAGAGAGAACCAGGTAGGGGAATAGGGGTGGAGAGGAGGGGAGAGCAGGCAGGGAGGGAGTTGGGGGAGTACATGAAGGGAAGGAGGGAGAGAGGAGAACAGAAGAGCAAAACAAGGAGGAGGTTGATGAGAAGGATAGGGCAAGAGAGAGAGAGGAATTAAGACAAAGATACAATGAAGAAGAGAGACGGGGTTAAGCGAGGGCAGATATGGCTGGAGGAGGGGAAGCCTGAGGGGAGAGGCAGGAAGGCAGGGGAAGGGAAAAGGGGAGGTGGGGGGGGGGGAAGGGGGACGGACATGCAGAGAGGTGAGGGTTCGAAGAAATGAAGACGAAGTGAATGAAGTGGAAATGAAGTGGGGGGGGGGAGGAGGGCTGGGTAGAGAGAGAGGAGAAATGAGAAAGGGAGAGGGATGAGGGATGAGGGGAGAGGGGGAAGGGGGAGTGAGAGGGAGATGGATGAAGGATGGGGGACAGGGATAGAGGAGAGGGAGTAAGAGAAGGAGAAGAAAGAGATAGACGAGAGGGCAGGGGTAGAAAAGAGAGGAGAGGGAGGGGGAGAAGGAGAGGGTGAAGGTGTAGGGTAGAGGAGATGAGATGAGAGTAGAGGAGTGGAGTGGAGTGAAGTGGAGAGAAGTGGAGAGAAGTGGAGAGAAGTGGAGTGGAGAGAAGTGGAGAGAAGAGAGGAGGGAAAAGGGAGGGGAAGGGGAGAGGGAGGTAAGGGGATGAAGGAGGGAAGGGAAGGGAAGGAATGGGGAAAGGGGAGAGGGAGGGGAAGGGAAGGGAAGGGAAGGGAAGGGAAGGGAAGGGAAGGGAAGGGAAGGGAAGGGAAGGGATAGAAGGAAGGGAAGGCATGGAGAGAGAAGAGAGGAGAGGGCGAGGGCGAGGGAGGGGAGGGCAGGTGAATGGAGCATCCGGCAGCGCCCCAAAAGCGGGGAAGGCACTGCACTTCCGCTCTTTGCCTTTTTCACTCGTGGGATGAGCTGAGGTCGACCCATATTTCTTTTTGAAAGATTTTTTATTTTGTTTACCAGCATTGTTGTCGTTTTTTCATGGATACATGTGTTTTATCTTCGATTGTTTAGATATTTCCATCGTTCTTCTTCTAGGCATTGTTATCTATGCATTTTTATCATTTTGATAACACAAATCATAAATCAAATGATACGTGTATTTTATATCGGAATTTGTGACCTATTTTTGAATCGATGTAGCTATTCATCTGTATATATATATATATATATATATATATATATATATATATATATATATATATATATATATATATATATATATATGACGTATATATATGATATGTATATGAATATATATGTATGTATGACCATACGTATATATATACACTTACGTACATGCTTATACCAGCTACTTATAGATCTTTGTTATTTTTTACTCTATTTACTCCGTCCCAGGGCAGTAGCCGAATTCTATCACCCACCCCCACCCCTCTCCCCCGGGAGCAGGAAGAGTGACTGCCCGT
Source organism: Penaeus japonicus (assembly GCF_977035675.1). Lineage (NCBI taxonomy): Eukaryota > Metazoa > Arthropoda > Malacostraca > Decapoda > Penaeidae > Penaeus > Penaeus japonicus. The sequence continues at coordinate 17,061,989 of NW_028234408.1, forward strand.
GAGAAAAGGCAATACCAAAATCCGAAAGAACTGTGAATTATGTTCCGACTTTTGTTGTGTGAAGCCAAAAATATCACAGCTTTTGTGCCCAAAATAGAAGCGCTGCTGCGGCCGTCTCTAGTTTGGTCGTGTTTTGGATTTGGCGCTGGGACATCTCGCGCTTTTTTCTCCCACGCCTGATCTCTCTCTCTCTCTATCTCCCTCCCTCCCTCCCTCCCTCCCTCCCTCCCTCCCTCCCTCCCTCCCTCCCTCCCTCCCTCCCTCCTCCTCTCTCTCTCTCTCTCTCTCTCTCTCTCTCTCTCTCTCTCTCTCTCTCTCTCTCTCTCTCTCTCTCTCCCTCTCTCTCTCTCTCTCTCTCTCTCTCTCTCTCTCTCTCTCTCCTTCCCTCCCTCCCTCCTCCCTCCCTCCCTCCCTCCCTCCCTCCCTCCCTCCCTCCCTCCTCTCTCTCCCTCCCTCCCTCCCTCCCTCCCCACTCCCCCTCCCCTTCCCCTTCCCCTTCCCTTTTCCCTTCCCTTTCCCCTTCCCTTTTCCCTTCCCTTTCCCCTTCCCTTTCCTCTCTCCTTTCCCTCTCTCCCTCCAACTCCGTCCTCCCTTTCCTCCCACCCTTCTTCTCTACCTCCCCCTACCCTTCCTTTCTGCCTCCCTCTGTTCTCCGTTTTGTGGTGAAAAGGGGTAAATTGAGTTGATATTTGAAGTAATAGTGAGAAAGTAGGCCGAAGAAGCATGCAAGTACATGTTATTTTTACCATCATCAATATCTTTAATATTATTGTTTTATCATTATCTTCATCATTATTATAGTACGTGAGTCACTCATGTTCATGCTCGGAAAAGCTTGTATGTATATATACGTGCCATGCAGTCTTGCATGCACTTGCTTTGATGCGTGTGTGCATGACACAGCCGTGGGGGGAGGATGAATTAGGGGAGGGAGTAGGGGAAGAGGAAGGAGGGGAGGGAGGGAGAGGGGCAGGGCTACCGGGGAAGGACGAGGGGGGAGGGGGAGGGAATGGAGGAGTGGGGGGAGAGTGATGGAAGGGAAGGAGGATGAATTGGGTGAGGGGACAGAGGGAGGGGGAGGAGGAGAGGGGGGAGGGAAGTAGAAGGGCCTTGGGGAAGGTGGATAGAAGGACAGGGAGAGTGAGGGAAGAGGGGGGGGGGGGTTGATGGGAAGAGTAGTGGGATGAGGGCGTGGGGGAAGGGTAGGAGAGAGTGCTAGGGAGAGGGACGGTTCCGGGTATGGGGGGGGGGGGCACCGCTCTCCTGCGCGCATCTTGAGAGGCGAGCCCAGACGACCTTATTGATTTCTTCCGCTCCCGCCGTGCCATATCCTCTCCTCTTCTTCCTCTTCCTACTCCTGCTCATAGTCCTCCTCATTCTTCTTCTCATCCTCATCGTCATCATCGTCACATCATCTTATCACTTTATCACCATCTCTTTCTCCTCCTTCTCTCCTTCATCACACACCTCCTTTCCTCCTCCTCCTCCTCCTCCTCCTCCTCCTCTTCTCCTTCATCACACTCCTCCTCCTCCTCTTCTTCTTCTTCTTCATCTTCTTCTCCTTCTTCTTCTTCTTCTTTTTCTTCTTCTATTTCATCACACTCCTACTCCTCCTCCTTCTCCTCCTCCTCCTCCTCCTCCTCCTCCTCCTCCTCCTCCTCCTCCTCCTCCTCCTCCTCCTCCTCCTCCTCCTCCTCCTCCTCTACTTCCTCCTCATCCTCATCCTCCTCTTCCTCTTCTCCTTCATCACACTCCTCCTCCACCTCCTCCTCCTACTACTACTACTCACCCACCACCACCCTTTACTTCTCCTCTTATCCTCTCCTTTCCTCCTTCACCCCCCCCCCCATCCTTCTCATTATTTTATTATCTGTTTTTTTTCTGATTATCTTCCTTGTCCTTATCTCCCCTCTCTTCTGCGCCTTGGTCTTCTCTCACTTGTCCTTCCTTTTCCCTTCCCATCCCTTCCTTTCCCTTCCCATCCTTTCCTTTCCCTTCCCATCCCTTCCTTTCTCTTCCCATCCCTTCCTTTCCCTTCTCTTATTTTATCTTCTCTTCTCTTCCCTTCTCTTCCCTTTCCTCCCCTCCCCTTCCCTTACCTTCCCTTCTCTTCTCTTCTCTTCTCTTCTCTTCTCTTCTCTTCTCTTCTCTTCTCTTCTCTTCTCTTCTCTTCTCTTCTCTTCTCTTCTCTCTTCTCTTCTCTTCTCTTCTCTTCTCTTCTCTTCTCTTCTCTTCTCTTCTCTTCTCTTCTCTTCTCTTCTCTTCTCTTCTCTTCTCTTCTCTTCTCTTCTCTTCTCTCTCCTTCCCTTCTTTTCCATCGCGTTCCATTCTTTTGTAACCCCTTTGGATCCCTTAATTGATTTCTTTTCTTTTTTCTTCTTCTTTTCCTGGCCCGCCTCTTGACCCTCCCACGCACTCGTTCACGATGCATTTATCTCGGCCATCTATCTTTCAGTCAGTATATCTGCCCATCTATCGTATTTACTCGTCAGTGTCTTGCATCACTTCCTTGCCGATGATTTGGCTTTCCTTGAATGCTCATTTCCTCCTCCTCCTCCTCCTCCTCCTGATTATCTTCCTGCTCCTCCACCTCCTCCTCCTCCTCATTCATCGATGTGGTTATTTTCCTCATTCTTTTACCATTCCGTCATTTCCTTCTTTTTTTTAAAGGAGGGTGGAGTAGGAGTGGCAGGGGGCTTATCCATTTCCTTGATCGTCATTGGTTTATCGCTGTCAGAGAGAGAGAAAGAGAAAGAGAAAGAGAAAGAAAAAGAAAAAGAAAAAGAAAAAGAAAAAGAAAAAGAAAAAGAAAAAGAAAAAGAGAAAGAGAAAGAGAAAGAGAAAGAGAAAGAGAAAGAGAAAGAGAAAGAGAAAGAGAAAGAGTGAGTGAGTGAGTGAGTGAGTGAGTGAGTGAGTGAGTGAGTGAGTGAGAGAGAGAGAGAGAGAGAGAGAGAGAGAGAGAGAGAGAGAGAGAGAGAGAGATAGAGAGAGAGAGAGAGAGAGAGAGAGAGATCAAACAATAGAATCTTAAGTAGGTAGTCATCAAAATCTGTATTTTTTGTGTGTCTTCTTCGCCTTCCCGTCCTGCTCTTGTTTGCCTTCTTCCTCCCTCCCTCTTCTTCGTCTTCATCTTCCCCTCTATTTTCTTCATTTTCCTCTTCTTCGTCTTTCCTCATCCCTTCCTCATCCTCTTCTTCGTTTTCCTTCTCCTTTCTCCTCTCTCGTCTTCCTTCTGCCCTCCTCATCTCCTCTTCCTCTTTTTTCGTCTTCCTACACCCCTTTCTCCTCCGCCTTCCCCTTTCCCCTTCCCCATCCTCTCCCTCTTCTCCCTTTTCCCCACCCTTCTCCCTTCCCCTACCCCATACTCTCCCTCTTCACCCTTCACCCTTCACCCTCCCCTTCTCTCCCTCTTCCCCCACCCCCTCCCCTCCCCTCCCCCAACACCTCTCCCTCTTCCCCCTCCCCCTCCTTTCCCCCTTCCTTCTCTCCCTCTTCCCGCTCTCCTCTCCTCTCCCTCTTCCCTCTCTCCTCTCCTCTCCCTCTTCCCCCATCCCCCTCCTCTCCCTCCTCAATCCTCCCAGTCTTCCCCCTCCTCTCCCTCTTCCTTCTCTCCTCTCCTCACCCTATTCTCCCTTCCTCTGAGTCTTCCCCTCCCCTACCCCTCCCTTCCCCCTTCCCTCATTCCCCTTCCCCTCAGTCCCCCCTCCCTCGTTCCCCCATTCTCCTTCCCCTCAGTCCCCCCTCCCCCCATTTCTTCTGCCTGGGCGTGCAGCAAGGGGATCGCCCGGAGTGCCTCCAGCATGTCAAGTCATTTCCCTTCGTCTGATGTCGCGGTTAATGCACTCTTCCTGTGCTGCCCCTGCCCTTCCCCAGCAGTATCTAGGCAGGCGGATGCAGGCAGGGTGTGTTGGGGGAAGGGGGGGGGGAGGTTGTGTGTGTTTGTGTGTGTGTGTGTGTGTGATGGGGGTTGGGGTAGAGCACGGAGGCTGTGTTATTGTTTGTCATTGGGGGTCGGGGGATGGGGTTGTATGTTTGTGTGTCATTGTGGTGTGGGGTTGTGCTTTAGGTTAACGGAGTTATGTCTCTGTATTTATGTGTGTGTTATATGGGTTATAGGGGGGGAGGGGCTTGTTGCTGTTGTTGTTTTTATTATTGGTATAGATGTTAGTATTTGTATTATTAATTATTATCATTATTAGTATTTCTGTTGTTATTGTTTTTGCTGTTGTTACTATAAAGATGATGATTGTTACTATAACTATGTAACTATGGGGAGCATTTCCAGTTGCTGGTGTTGTGAGTTGTTGATAGGAGAATTGAATGATGAATGATAATGCATGGACGAATAAGGGAAATGCAATAGATATTATAAGCATATGAAATGCAGTTGGGAAACTGTCGAAATGCTGCAATGAATGGCCAAAGCGGAAGAGGAAAGTGAAAGGCACGGATGAATGAATAATATGCATTGATAAAAAATGCAACAGATCTTGTTTTCTGGAAGGGAGGAAGGTGGTTGGGGGCTGGGGGCCTGGGGCCTGGGGGCCTGGGGCAAGGGGGCCTGGGAGGTCAGAGGTTTAAGTGGTGGTCGCGGTAATAAGTGAGAAGAGGTAGAGGGAGAGGGAAAGGGAGACAGACAGAGAAGGGAACTAGAGACAAGGGGCAGAGACAGCGTCCAAGGCAGGACGAAGACTGAGACTGAGACAGAGACAGAGACAGAGACAGAGACAGAGACAGGGACAGAGACAGAGACAGAGACAGGGACAGGGACAGAGACAGAGACAGAGACAGAGACAGAGACAGGGACAGGGACAGGGACAGAGACAGAGACAGAGACAGAGACAGAGACAGAGACAGAGACAGGGACAGGGACAGAGACAGAGACAGAGACAGAGACAGAGACAGAGACAGAGACAGAGACAGAGACAGAGACAGGGACAGAGACAGAGACAGAGACAGAGACAGAGACAGAGACAGAGACAGAGACAGAGACAGAGACAGAGACAGGGACAGGGACAGGGACAGGGACAGGGACAGAGACAGAGACAGAGACAGAGACAGAGACAGAGACAGAGACAGAGACAGAGACAGAGACAGAGACAGAGACAGACAGGGACAGGGACAGGGACAGGGACAGGGACAGGGACAGGGACAGGGACAGGGACAGAGACAGGGGCAGGGACAGAGACAGAGACAGAGACAGAGACAGAGACAGAGACAGAGACAGAGACAGAGACAGAGACAGAGACAGAGACAGAGACAGAGACAGAGACAGAGACAGAGACAGAGACAGAGACAGAGACAGAGACAGAGACAGAGACAGAGACAGAGACAGAGACAGAGACAGAGACAGAGACAGAGACAGAGACAGAGACAGAGAATGAGACAGAGAATGAGACTGAGACATGAAGATAGAGACAGCCAGAGGGGAACTCTGGCTGTTCACATGATGAATGGACAGGTGCTAGAGCGATGAATGAACGTAGAGCAAAGGCATGAAAATTCAACAAGTATCCGAAACACCTGTGAGAATTTCCTTTGTGTCCATACGTGGCTCTGACTCATTCATTCAGTCACTCAGTCCGCTTGCTCACTCACTCACCAGCATGTGTCGTTGTTTCCTTTCCTGTAGAACGCTACTTTAGAAGCATTCCTCAAGGACACTAATTACAGAACATTTATATTGGGACACACGTTGCAGAACACTTTTTTGGAGATACTAAAGAAAATATTTGCTGTAGAGTACTGACATTAGAATATTCGCAAAAGAGCATGTTTGCTACAGTTGCCATAGAGCATATGCTGTAGAAGATTTAAAAGAGAGGGAGAGGGAGAGAGGGAGAGGGAGAGAGGAAGAGGGAGAGAGGAAGAGGGAGAGAGGAAGAGGGAGAGAGGAAGAGGGAGAGAGGAAGAGGGAGAAAGGAAGAGGGAGAGAGGAAGAGGGAGAGGGGGAGAAAGAGAGGGGGAGAGAGAGGGGGAGAGAGAGGGGGGAGAGGGAGGGGGGGGAGAGGGAGAGGGAGAGGGAGAGGGAGAGGGAGAGGGAGAGGGAGAGGGAGAGGGAGAGGGAGAGGGAGAAACAGAGACAGAGAGAAACAGAGACAGAGAGAAACAGAGACAGAGAGAAACAGAGACAGAGAGAAACAGAGACAGAGAGAAACAGAGACAGAGAGAAACAGAGACAGACAGAAACAGAGACAGAGAGAAACAGAGACAGAGAGAAACAGAGACAGAGAGAAACAGAGACAGACAGAAACAGAGACAGACAGAAACAGAGACAGACAGAAACAGAGACAGAGGACAGAGGACAGAGGACAGAGGACAGCGGACAGAGACAGAGGACAGAGGACAGAGACAGAGGACAGAGGATAGAGACAGAGGACAGAGGACAGAGACAGAGACAGAGACAGACAGACAGACGGAGAGAGGCAGAAAGAGACAGCGTATCAAATCGTATGTATGTATAGATTTGGTTTTGTATATATATATATATATATATATATATATATATATATATATATATATATATAAAAATATATATAAATATATATATATATACAAATATATATATATAATTAATATCTTTATTAATGGGTAAAGATGATTGTACATACACAAGTACTTAGTCACTCTCATCCAATCCCCCAATCCGCTCGCCTACACCATTCATGTGTATGTAAGTTAATGTACATCTGCGTGGGTGTGTAGTTTGGAGTGACTTGAGTGAATGAGTACGTTTACTGTGACCGCGCTCGACCACACGGCTGTGAAGGAACGCATCACTGAACATGAATGACGAGCGTGAGTACCACCAAGGTTTAGACCTCGAATACGGAGCGAAAAGCAGGGAGGGGGCACAACGCCAAGAGGTCACGCTGGGTCACGCAGGGTCACCCTTGGTCAGTCTCATGGCAGGAGGATTATCGCAATCGATACACTCCCTCACCTTGACTTCACCGGTCCTCGGCCCAGGGAACCAAATGCATCGGCGACGCATATTGATCCTCGGGGCTGGGATCTCCAAGATGTCTGAAGAGAGTTTGCTTTGCTTGCCTGGCTCGGTCTCTCTGGGATGGAGGGACAGGGAAAGAGACAGACAGACACAGACACAGACACAGGCAGGCAGGCAGGCAGGCAGGCAGGCAGGCAGGCAGGCAGGCAAGCAAGCAGGCAGGCAGGCAGGCAGGCAGGCAGGCAGGCAGGCAGGCAAGCAAGCAGGCAGGCAGGCAGGACAGCAGCAGGCATGGCAGCTCAGCAGGCAGGCAAGGCGCTGCAGGCAGGCAGGCAGGCAGACAGGCAGACAGACAGACATAAAAAAGTAATTTCTAAAATTTAACATTACATATGCAAAATTAATTTATGTAGCACGACATTAGCATTTACCAATGAATACTATCGTAAACGAACACATTCAAAGAATGTAAAAAATAATAATCCGCTTTATAGATATCGGTAACTTTATCACCCACATAGGCTTACCAGGTAAACAGATTAATGGATAAAGATGATTGGAGGAAAAAGTATACAGAAAACGATGATGTAACCGTACGCTATGGCAACCCCTAAGTAAACAAATGCGCGCGCATGTGTGCTGGCAGATGAATGAACACCTGTGAACGTGTGTGTGTGTGTGTATGTATGTGTGTGTGTGTGTGTGTGTGTGTGTGTGTGTGTGTGTGTGTGTGTGTGTGTGTGTGTGTGTGTGTGTGTGTGTGTGTTTGTCTGTGTGTGTGTGTGTGTGTGTGTTTGTGTGTGTGCTGTACCGTGTGGTGTGCGGGGGCGGCTTGTGAATGGAGCTGCGTGGGTGTCTTTGGGGAGGGAGAGGGAGGAGGTGTGGGGTGGGGGTAAGGGGGGAAGGAGAGGGGAGACAGAGGGCGAGGGCGGAGCTTATGCCTCCCGTCACACCAACCCGCGTGTAGTGTGGCCGAGTCTGCGCACAGTATCCCCCCTTTTCTCCCCTCCTCTCCCCCTTCCCTCACTCTCATTTTTTCCCCCATCTCCCCTCCCCTCCCCCGCAATACGTGGAGAGCCGTGCCTCCTGACCCTCACCGTGACCTTCCGTCTTCTTTCCTTTTTTAGAGTCCTTTCTTTATCTCTTTTTTATCTCTCATTAACTGCTCTTTCATATCCCCCCCCCCTTTCCTTTCCCCTTCCCCTATTCCTTTCCCATTCCCCTCCTCCCCTTCCCCTTTTCCTTTCCCATTCCCTTCCTCCCCTTCCCCTTCCCCTTCTCCTTCTCCTTCTCCTTCCCCTTCCCCTATTCCTTTCCCATTCCCCTCCTCCCCTTCCCTCTTTCCTTTCCCATTCCCCTCCTCCCTTTCCCCTTCCCCTTCCCCTATTCCTTTCCCATTCCCCTCCTCCCCTTCCCTCTTTGCTTTCCCATTCCCCTCCCCCCTTCCCCCTTTCCCCATTCCCCCCCCTTTCCCCTTTCCTTTCCCATTCCCCTACTCCCCTACCCCCCCTTTCCTTTCCCCTTCCTCTTCCTCTTCCTCCTTTCCTCCTTTTCCCTTCTTTCCTTTCCCCTCCCCCTTTTCCTTCCTCCTCCCATTTCCTTTTCCTTTCCCCTTTCTCATCCCTTCCCTCCATCCCCTTTTCTCTTTTACAGTCCCTCGTCCTATTTCATTTTTTCCCCCTTTCCCCTTACCTGATTTCCCTACTCCTTCCCCTCTCCCCCCCTTCCATTCCCCTTCCCCCTCCCCTCCCTCCTTCCCCTTCCGCTTCCCTTTTCCCCTTCCCCTTCCCCTTCCCCTTCCCCTTCTCCCCTTCGCATTGCCCGTTCCCCGTTTCCCTACCTCTCCCCCCTTCCCACTTCCCTTTACCCCCTTTCCCCCTTTCCCCCCTCCCCATTCCCCTCGCTCACCTTCCCGACTTTCCTTTCCCTACCGTTTGTGTCCTAATTCTTTTCTGTCACGGCTGTTTGGGTGCTTTTCGGTGTAACATCTACAGGAGGTCTGGGTTTATGTGTTGGTGGCTGCATTAGGCAAGTTTGAGAGAGAGAGTGATAGGAGAGAAAGCGAGATAACGTTAACGAGTGACAGAGAGAGAGAGAGAGAGAGAGAGAGAGAGAGAGAGAGAGAGAGAGAGAGAGAGAGAGAGAGAGAGATAGCGAGGAACAGGAATGGTGGTTTGGAAGACGGGATGTGTGGCGGGGTTGGTGGGTGTGAGGGGGGGGGGCATATGTGGGCGGCCTTCCAAAAAGGAATAAGAGCGATATGCGTGGGCGTTAGGGGTTGCGTGTGCTGGGGGTGGGGGGAGTCGGCGTGTATTGCTGATGGAAAGGGAGTAAAGGCAGGGGGGGACACTTCCAAGAGTGTGTGACTAGACTCCGCCTTCTGACATGTCCTAAACGTGTTTCGATCTGCAATACACAACGGCGCTAGAGCTTCGGGGTCAGTTCTTTCGTGTTTGCTTGTTTACATATCTTTGTTTGTTTCTTCCCCTTTTTATTCAGGTCGACATTCTGGTCGATATGAATTCAGCGCTGTCTCCCGTTTTTTTTCGCGACATCCTCTCTCTCTCTCTCTATCGATCTATCAAATCTGTCTATCTATTCATTTATCCATTTCTTGTTTTCTTCCACTTCCTTGTCATTGTGTTTTATTCCTTATGTCCTTCCTCCGGTCCCTCTTATTTTTGTTCCTTCTGTTCTCTTTATCACTTAGAAGAAGAAGAAGAAGAAGAAGAATGACAAGAGAGAGAGAGAGAGAGAGAGAGAGAGAGAGAGAGAGAGAGAGAGAGAGAGAGAGAGAGAGAGAGAGAGAGAGAGAGAGAGAGAAGTAGTGATGACGAAGAGCGGAAGTTGTAAATTTATGCTGC
>NW_028234408.1:17071901-17094401 GCF_977035675.1 Penaeus japonicus
CTAATGCTTGCTCTATGCTATGCTAAATGCTTTGCTTCTATGCTGCTCTTTTTTAATGACTGCTTTTAATGCTTCTTACTTAATGCTATGCTATGCATCTTCTACTATGCTCTGCTGCTGCAATGCTCTCCGATGCTATGCTTCTCTCGCTAGCATCTCCTCTCAAAAAAGCTTTCTTAATGCTGGCATGCACTAATGCTCTTTGCTGCTAGGCTTTTTGCTCTCTATCTTTTCTTTATCAATGCGACTTCTATGCTTATGCTTTCTCTCTATGCTCTGCTACTGCTTGCTTGCTAAGCTATGCTTTTCTCTTCTTTCTTGCTCTCTGTTTCTCTCTTTCACTCTCTTGCTTTCTTTTTAAATGCCTCTCTCTTCTGCTTCTTAATCTGCTCTCGCTCTGCTTTGCTATGCTTCTTTAAATGCTAAATGAATGCTTTATGCTAGCTTCTTTATGCTTGCTGCTCTTCCTAATGCACTCCTCTCTCTACTTCTTTGCTCTCTTCTATCATGCTTTTTTCTTAATGCTTTTCTTATTCTTCTCTAAGCCTGCTCACTCTTAATGAAATGACACTTAATGGCCCTCTCTCTGCAACGCTTGCTAGCATTTTTTAAATGCTTTGCTCTAAATGGCTTATGGTCTCTTGCTATGCTTCAGCTTTTGCTTGCTTTCTTGCTTTCATCTAAAGCTGTGCTCATGCTCTCTCTCATGCTTCTTGCTATTTGCAAGCTGCGTCTCTTTTCTTTGCTTCTGCTACTATGCTGCTCTACATGCATGCTTAAAATGCCTATGCTCTTTTTCAATGTCTGCTCTATTCTTTCTAATGCGTCTGCTCTTTGCTAATGCTTTATGCTCTCTGCTGCTCTTTCGCTGCTAATTTTTTGCTGCTAGCTCTCTTGCTCTTGCTTTTTAAATGCTCTTTGTCTTCTGGCTCTCTGCTATGCTTGCTGCTGCTTCCTAATGCTCTTCTTGCTTGCTAATGCTCAATCTCTTCTATGCTATCTCTTTTTCTCATTTCTCTGCTAATGCTGCTTCTCTAATGCTCTTAAATGCTGTCTAATGATCTCTTATGATCTTTTATGCTGCTCTGATGCTTGCTTGCTACTTCATGCTTATGCTTCTTCTCTCTCCTCTATGCTTCTCTTGCTTACTTTGCTGCTAAGCTTTCTATGCTTTCTTATAATGCTAAAATGCTCTGCTCTTCTGCTCTCTGTTTTTGAGGCTATTCTTAATGCTAAAAGCTTTCTCTCTTTGCCTATGCTTGCGTGCTCATGCACTTTAATGCTTCTTATTGCTCTCCAGGACATCTGCTTTCTTCTATGCTTGCTTATCTTTTGCTTTTCTATGCTGCGAATGCTTGCATTATGCTCTAATGCTCTTATGCTCTTTCTAATGCTTATGCTATGCTCTCTGCTGCTCTTTGCTATGCTTTAATGCTCTGCATTCTTATGCTGCTTCTATTTCACTTTTTAAAATGCTTTCTAATTATCTCCTTAGGCTTCTTGCTTGCGTGCTTGCTTAAAATGCTCTTTGCTCGTCTAAATTGCTTGCTGCTTTAATGCTCTATGCTTGCTCTCTGCTTTCTCTCTTTGCTCTAAAATGCTTAATGCATCTTGCTTGCTAATGCTCTCTTCTTAATGCTCTCTTGCTGCCTTTTAATATGCTTAAATGCTTTTGCTTCTTAATGCTTGCTAATTGCTTGCTTCTTGCTGCTATATGCTATGCTTTCTTCTTCTGCTGCTCTTGCTTTTCTATGCTATGCTTATGCTGCTAAATGCTCTATGCTAATGACCTATGCTATGCATGCTCAAATGCTAATGCTTCTTTATGCTTCTTGCTGCTCTATGCTTCGCTATGCTCGTTCTTGCGTTTATGCTCTAATGCATGGCATTCTCTTGCTTGCTGCTGCTCTGCTGCTTCTCTGCTTCTCTTCTATGCTTATGCTCTCCTTTCTGCAATGCCTCTCTCTAATCTGCTTCTTCTTGCAAAATGCTCTCTCAATGCTTGCTCTCTCTTCTTAAATGCTCTTCCAAAATGCTTCTATGCTTATGCTCTTTTCTTCGTGCTCTATGCTAATTCTAATGCTCTCTAAGCCTTTATCTAATGCTTCTCATGCTCTTCTGCTCTCTTGCTCTTGCCTCTCTCTTTTTTTTCTATGCTCTATTTGCTGTTCTTAATGCTTATGCTCTAATGCTATTGCTTCATGCTCTTTCATGCTCCTATGCTTTGCTTCTCTATGCTTGCTCTCAAAAATACTTTTATGCTAATGCTTCTTTTGCTCTCTCTTATGCTGGCTATCTCTTAAATGCTCTCTCCTATGCTGCTTAGCTATGACTCTAAATGCTTCTTGCTTCTCTATGCTATGCTCAGCTGCTCTCTTGCCGAATCTCTTTTTTTCTTGTCTTATTCTGCTTGCTGCTTAATGCTTGCTTCGTCTTAAATGCTTCTGCTTTCTATGCTATTAATGATGCTTTCTCTTTATGCTCTTGCTGCTCTTTTCTGATCTCTGCTCTCTTCTCTCTCTTTAAGGCTCTCTCTTTAATGCCTGCTGCTATGCTAATGCTATGCTATCAGCTTTGCTTCTAAATGCTTTTCTATGCTATGCTCTCTCTCTAATGCTTAAAAGCAGCTGCTCTTAAAAAATGCCTATGCTTGCTCTTCTTGGCTACTCTCTGCACTTTACTAAATGCTTGCTAATGCTGCGCTAATGCTTCTTGCTTTTATCTCTATGCCTCTTAATGCTTTTCTTCTAAGCTTGCTTGCTTGCTCCTTAAATTGCTATTGCTTTGCTAAAAGGCTAATCTTTAGCTTTTCTAATGCTCTCTTGCTTCTAAAATGCTTCTAATGATCCTAATGCTCTTTTTTTTCTTTGCCTTATGCTTGCTCCTTGCTTTTTTGCTTTTGCTTCTCCTATGCTATGCTGCGTGCTCTCTCTATTCTTATGCTTCTATGCTATGCTTTAAATTCTCTTCTCTTTAAGCTATGCACTTCGGCTCTATTGCTTTTAAAATGCTATGTCTGGCTTTAAATGGCTCTTAATGCTTGCCTTCTTCTATGCTCTGCTAATGCTCTCTCTTGGGTGGCTATGCCTTGCTTATGCTTAATGCTTCAATGCTATGCTTTTTTGCTAAATGCTCTATTCTGCTAAATGCTCTGCTTGGCTCTGCTTTTTATGCTTCTCTTTGATTATGCATGCTTGCTTGCTGCTTATGCTTAATGCTCTCTTTCTCTATGCTTTGCTGCTTCTCTGCTTGCAATGCACTCTCTACTATCGTATGCTTCTTATATGCTTAATTGCTAATGCTAATGCTCATGCTCTAATGCTTTCTTCACTGCACCTTTGCTCTTAATGCTAATGCTCTCTCTCGCTTTCATAAATGCTCTTTTCTCTTTCTCTGCCTTAAATGCTCTCCACTTAAAAGCTCTTCTTGCGGCTCTCTTGCTATGCTAATGCTATGCTCTATGCTCTCTTATATGCTAATGCTTTCTGCTCTATGCCTTGCTCTCTTAATGCTTCTCTAAATGCAATGCTTTTTCTCTAATGCTGCTGCTCTTAAATGCACCATGCTAATGCTTGCTAATCTATCTCTTTAATGCATGCTGCTATCTTATGCTTAAGCTTGCATTCTCAAAGCTAAATGCTTGCTATGCTGCTCTTGCTGCTTCTAAAATGCTTCTTCTAGCTAAATGGCTTGATGCTTACTTGCTGGCTATATGCTCTCTGATCTGCTCTTTTTTTTGCTGCTCTTGCTTTTGCTGCTGCTATGCTTGCTGATGCTTGCTAAAGCTGCTCTATGCTTTTCCTATGCTTGCTCTTCTATGCTATGCTTCTTTCTCTCTAAATGCTGCTTTGCTTCCCTCTTCTTCTTCAAAAGCTCTCTTAATGCTTCTGCTAGATTGTGCTTAATGCTCTATAAATATGCTATGCTGCTACTCTCTTTGCCTTTTAGCTCTAATGCCATCTTCTTCTGCTATGCTCCCAGAACTGCTCTGCTCATGCTAATCTGTGCTATAGCTGCTTGCAGATGCTGCTTTTTTATGCTTTAAAGTGCTTCTAATGCTATGCTAACTAAATGCTATAATGCATCTCGCTAAATGCTATAATGCTTTTCTTGCTTGCACTAATGCTTCTAAATGCTCTTCTCTCTATGCACTTAATGCTTTTAATGCTTGCTTAATGCTTAAATGCTGTGATATTCTATGCTGGCTTATGCCTTTCTCTTTCCTGCTGCCCTTGCTTTTTGCTTCTGCTTTCATGCGCTCTCTGATGCTATGCTCAAAATGCTTAAATGCTGTCATGCAATGCCTGAAATGCCCTTTGGCTTTCTATGCTGGACTAATGCGGTAAGCTGCGTCTCTGCTTAAAGCATTTTTAAATGCTATGCTGCTAATGCATGCTGCTATGCTTAATCTCTTTGCTGCTTCTTATGCTTTACCCTCTAATTCTTTCACTTTCTGCTATCTATCTTGCTCTTTTGCTAATGCTAATGCTCTTTTAATGCTCCTCTTCTGCTGATTATGCTATGCTGCTTCACTTAATCTTCTTAAGCTCTAAATGCTCTCTTTAATCTTATGGCCTTAATGGCTCTTTATGCTCTAGCTTTTAAATGCTACTGCTTCTATGAAATGCTGCCTTTTATGCTCTATGCTCTGCTTTTGCATCTCTTATTCATATGCTTCTTGCTGCTTAATGCTTTTAAAAGCTATGTCTGCTTTTCTATTGCATCTAATGCTCTTAATGCTTTTGCTTATGCTATGCTCTCCTGCTCTATGATTTACTCTATGCTATGCTTAATGCTCTCTAATCTCTTAATGCTCTATGCTGCACTCTCTTGCCTGTCTCTATGCTTAATGCTTAATGCTATGCTCACTGTGCTAAGCTTGCTTTCTAAATGCTCTTCTTTCACTGTGCAATCATGCTTCGCAAATGCAATGCTCTGCCTGCTCTAATGCTTCTATGCGGCTACACTTTCTGAAATGCTTGCTCTTGCTGCTATGCTCTGCTAATGCATCTCTTTCTTGCTTTTTTTAATGCTAGCTCTCTCTCTGGCTCTAAGCTTATGCTGTGCTCTTAATGCACAGCTTTATGCATATTCTCTGCTGCTGCTAATGCTTTTTCTGGCTTTTTAATGCTCTTGCAATGCTATGCTAAATGCTATGCTCTCTTCTTATGCTTTCATAAAGCTCCTTCTATGCTAAGCTCTCTCTGCTATGCTATGCACTATGCTACTTCTTCTTTTGCTACTTCTTATGGCTAATGCATTAATGCTCTCTCTGCTCTCTGCTTATGCTCATGTAGGCTGCTCTTTAATGCTAATGCGTGCTCTCTCTATGCTCTTTGCTATGCTTATCTCAAATGCTCAATGCTCTCTTTCACACCATGCTTCTTAAATGCTTTCTAATGCTCTACTTGCTGATGCTTAAGTGCTTAACATGCTTGCTCTATGCTTATGCAATGCTATGCAAACTCTCTATCTCTTCTATGCTAAAATCATGCATAATGCTCCGCCTGCTATGCTTGCTTTCTATGCTCTGCAATGCTGCTAATGCTTTTCTATGCTCTTTAAATGCTATGCTTATGCAATCTTCTATGCTGCTATGCTTTGCTGTCTGCTATGCTTGCTCTCTCTGCTCTTCTGCTCTTTGCTATGCATTAATGCTTGCTTGCTTAAAATGCTAATGCATCTTACCTTTTAATGCTCTATGCTCTCACAGCTTTTTTGCTCTCTTATCTCCCTCTTCTTAAATGCTAGCTCTGCTGTGCACTAAAGCTGGCTTCTAATGCTAATGCTCCTGCTTTGCTTATGCTCTTGCTTATGCTGCTCCTTAAATCTGTATCGTATATGCTATGCCTGCTATGCTACTTCATTCTTTTGCTTTGCTTTTTATGCTTGCTTCTCTGCTATGCTCTATGCATAAATGCTCTATGCTGTTCTATTATGCTCTATGGCTATGAAATGCTGCTTAGCTTCTCTGCTGCTCTTTTATGCTCCTTAAATGCTCTTTTACTCATGACTTAATGCTAATTCTTTTGCTTATGCAAATGCTCTACCTAATGCCCTGCTTGCTGTCTAATGCATGCTCTGCTGCCTTAATGCTGCTCCTCTCCTTTAATGCTTCTTCTGTTTTTCTTCATGCTAAGCTTGCTATGCTATGGCTTTTGCTTGCTCTCTCCTTCTATGCTGCTTTAAATGGCTATCTATGCTTTTATGCTTATGCCTCATGCTTCTTTGCTGCTTCTCTATTCTCTTAAATGCTCTTGCACTGCTTACAATGCTATGCTTAGGCTCTCAAATGCTATGCTCCTATGCTCTGCTCTGCTAAAGCTTTCTCTATCTATGCTCTCTTATGCACTCTAATTGCTCTCTTGTTCAATGCTCTGCATGCTCATCTCGCTGCTTCTATGCTTCTTTGCTTCTCCTGCTAAATGCTTCTTTTGCTCTGCTTCTTTGATGCTGCTTTTTCGATGCATATGCTCTTAAAGCTACTGCTCTAATGCTCTCTCTGCTAATGCTCTGCTTACTGCTCCTATGTCTATGCCTCTTGCTAATGCTTTTGCTCTTTCTTCATTCATACTTTTTGCTATGCTGCTATGCTCTTGCTAGCTATGCTGCTCTAATGCTAGCTTCATTAAATGCTTATGCTTGCTTACTTCTCTAATGATGGCTCTCTCTCCGTAATGCTCTATGCTTAATTGCTTATGCACTGCTTTATCTTTATGCTTGCAATGCTGCTTCGTTATGCCTTTCTGCTAAATCTCTTGCTTATGCTCTCTTTTCTATTCTAATTCTTAACTTAATGGGCGTCTTTCTTTAATGCTCTATGCTTGCTACCTTGCTTAAATGCTTAGGCGCTCTGCTTTTGCTAAATCTCTATCTGCGTATGCTTGCTTCTTAATCTTGCCAATTTAGCTAAATGCTGGCTGCCTATATGCTATTGCTTATTTGCTAATGCAGCTATGCTAAATAAATCCTGCTGCTATCTATGCTTATTGCTTTGCTTGGCTGTCTCTTCTTTGCTGCTATGCTCTCTAATGCTTGCATTCTTGAATGCTTATTCTCTCTGCTTTCTTGCTTTTCATATGCTAATGCTATTGCATATGCTATGCTTTTTGCCTTTAATGCTTTCTCGTATGCTGCTTTAGCTTGCTTATGCTTGCCTGCTGCTCTTCTGCTCTTGGCTCTTCTAATGCTGCTCTCTGTAAATGTGCCCTTAAAATGCTGCTCTTTGCCTTGCTCTCTTGCTATGCTTCTGCTCAGCTTTATTCCTTGCTGCTCTTAAATGCTGATGCTCTTCTCTATCCATTCCTAAAGCTTCTGTCTCTGCTATTATGCTGCTTTGCTTGCTTTTGCTTAGCTTTATGCTATGCTCTCTCTTGCGATGCTGCTCTCTCTCTGCCTCTAATCTTCTTCTCTTGCTTTTCTTTTATGCTCTTTTTCTCTCTTTGCAAGCTCCTTCCTTTATGCTATCTTGCTTTAAAGTGCTTATGCTTCTGCTGTATGCTTATGCTCTTTATGCTTGCTTTTAATGCTTTCTCTTTTCCTGATTGCTCTCTATTATGCTCTGCTCTTTTCTTATAATGCTATCTTCTCTAAATGCTTATGCTGCTCTCTAAATGGCTTGCTAATGCTTCGACGATGCTCTTCTATGCTATGCATTGTGGTGTACACTATCTGGGGTGGTTGGGGATGTGCTTGCTGCGTCTGCTATGCTTAAAAGCTTAATGCTATGCTTAAATGCTGCTATGCTTGCTTATGCTGCTTTTCTTTGATTGCTTGCTCTGTTATGCTTTCCACTTAATGCTTTATGCTTATGCTGCCTATGGCTCTTATGCTTTTTTCTCTTCTTATGGCTAAATGCTCATTCTGCTATTTCTCTTCATTGCTTATCTCTAAATGCTCTTATGCTTTATGCATCTCTCATCTATCGGATCTGCTCTCTTTGCTTACTGCTTGCTCCTTATCCTCCCCTCAATGTTTTTCATCCTCCCCCCTCACTTATCTCCCCACCTTCCTCCCCATTCCACGCCAGTTACTCCGTTCTACCCTCCGATCCCACTCCCCCATCCCCCATCCCCCTTCACCCACCCTCCCTCCCCTTTCCCGCTTCGCATATACATCCTTCCCAAACCCATACATCCACCACCACCTCCCCATCCCCTCAGCCCCAACCCCAACCCCACCCCCAACCCCACGCCATATATTTCAAAACGCGCTGGGCACCTTCCAAACCGGACGTCCTCAAGGTGTTGAAGAGGAAGGCTTACTCATACGCGGGGGAAAGTTTGGGGTGGGGGGGAGAGGAAGGGGGTAGGAGAGAGATAGGAGAGGGGTAAGAGAGAGAGGGAGAGGGGTAAGAGAGAGAGGGAGAGGGAGGGGGAGGGAGGGAGGGAGGGAGGGAGGGAGAAAGAGAAGAGGGGAGAGGATCGAGGAGGGAGGAGAGAGAGAGAGAGAGAAGAGGAGGAAGAGAGGAAGAGAGAGAGAGAGAGAGAGAGAGAGAGAGAGAGAGAGAGAGAGAGAGAGAGAGAGAGACAGAGAGAGAGAAAATAGACGAAAGAAAAAAGAAGGGAGGGAGAGAGAGAGGGAGAGGGAGGGAGAGAGAGAGGGAGGGAGAGAGAGAGGGAGGGAGAGGGCGAGGGCGAGGGCGAGGGAGGGAGGGAAAGAGGAGAGAGGGAGCGAGGGAGTGAGGAAGGGAAGGAGAGAGAGAGAGATAGGGATAGGAATAGGGATAGGGATAGGGAAGGAGAGAGGGAGAGGGATATGGAGGGAGATAGGGAGGAGAGAGGCAGAGGGAGAGAGATAGGGAGGAGAGAGGGAGAGGGATAGGGAGGGAGAGAGGGAGAGGGATTTGAAGGGAGAGAGGGAGAGGGAGAGAGAGGAAAAGAGAGAGAGGGATAGGGAGGAAGAAAGAGAGAGGGATAGGGAGGAAGAGAGAGGGAGAGGGATAGGGAGGGAGAGAGGGAGAGGAATAGGGAGGATTAAGGGAGAATGAGGAAGAGGGTTAGTGTTGTGAAGGGTGTTAGGGACGGGGAGAGCGAGGGAGATGAGAGGAAAGGAGAGAGGGGAAGAGGGGAAAGGAGTGAAGGAAAGTAATGACACGTATACATTTTTGTAAGTGAGCATGAGTCCGATGAAACATTTAACAAATTACTCGACGGATTTGATCTGTAACAGATTTCCCTATTTGTTTACGAATGTTATGTCGATTGATATTATTGTTTATTGATTGATTGCCATTTCTTTTTTGTAATACCTGGCTGATTAAGATTATTCGAAGAGGACGGTAAAAGCCTTTTTTCCTTGCGGTCAGCCTTTTTAATATTTTTAAAATTTATTTTTAAATTTTTATTGTTATTGTTTACTATTGTTTTTGTTGTTTTTTATATTAATAAGGTAAATTTTGTATAAAATGTTTTACTACTACAATTTATAAATTATCATAATTGTTATTCCCTTTTTACTAATCATTGTTATTATTTTTAAACCCCAAATCATCATCAATCATCATCATCATAAATCATCATCATCATAAAAAACCACAAAATAAACTTCAATCATCATCATCATCATCACCTCAACCCCCATCATCATCATGATCATCATCATCCCATTCTCCCCTTCCTCCTCCCTCCTCTATCATCATCATCATCATCCATCATCACAAATCATCGTCATCATCATAATCATCGTCAAATCCACCCCCCACCACTACTACTGCCATTATCACCTATCGTTAATGTTATTATTATTATGCTTGTTATTATTTTCTTTAATTCTTTCGTGTTATAATTAGATTGATTTTCCTTACCTGATCTTCCCAAACATCTGTTTTGGATTCACGTAAACACGCGTGGTAAACAGCCAGGTCTTCATTGATTTCAAATGGTTTGACTTCCCTTTCTTCCTGTTTTTTTCTCCTCCTCATTCTTCTTCTTATTTATCTTCTTTATCTCTTCATTATCCTCTTCCCCTTCTTTATTTTTCTTCATCTTCTTCTTCTTTATCTTCCTTCTTTTTCTTCTTCTTCTTCCTTATCTTCCTTAACTTCTGATCTTCCTTTATCTTCTGCATCTTCCTTATCTTTTTCAGCATTAATTGATTACGATGATTGGTGATTGACTGTGGGGGTCAATTGATCCAAGGATATTGGAGCATGGATGTTTGTCTTCGAGACGAACCCAAAACGTTTGGGTTAAGGTGGAAAGGGAAAGTGAGTGAGGAGAAGAAAAGAAGAAGAAGAAGAAGAAGAAGAAGAAGAAGCGAAAACGAAGAAAAGAAAAAAGAAGAAGAAGAAGAAGGAAGAAGAAGAAAAAAAAGAAAAAAGAAGAAGATGGAAAAGAGAAAGAATAATAATGATTATAAGAGGGAGTAGCTCAGGGAGACGTATAAATATTTGTCCCTATCTCCATGAAGAAGAGAAGAAGACGAAATTGTGAAGAAACAGGGGAAAAGAGGGGTAACGAGGGGGTTGTTTAGGGAGGTGTAAGATTATTGATCGTGGGAACTCTCTTTTTTTCCAGCCTCTCCGGGGGCGGGGAAAAACATTTTTAACTCGCCGTGGTTTGGGCCATCAGGGCCCCGGGGACACTCGAGTCGGCCCGGTCGCCGTCGTGTTGTTATTGTTTGGGGGAGATCTGACTCGTAAAAACTGGCATGTTTCTGTGGGTACTGTAGGTGAAAGTGTGGGTCCAAGGAATGAGATTCAGTCTCAGCCACTAAATTTTGGGTATGGTCCTTGGTCTGGGGCTCGTGTCCCTTATTCGTATGGCGATGGGGGAAGTGTGGGTCCGGCATTATTGTCACGGCTCGAGCTGACTACAGCTGAAGGCGTAAGCCCCCAAAAAGGGGAAGGGGGTTCAGTTTGGGCGTTGATTTTTGGGCTCCACATCTTGTAAATTTGGGTACTAAATTATATATTAAATTGTGCTTGTGTGTGTCCCGCGGTATTGATTTCACTGTCCCCATAAAAAGTTTCCTATCTTGTTAGCTTTAGGGGAAAGGTGGGTCCAGGAGGGAAAAGAGGCTCTGGTTTTTCCCTTTTTCTTTCGTTTTTTAGAGCGCTGTTCCCGCCCCCTAACGCATGTGGCTGCATTAACCCCCTACGGTTGGTTTTTTTAGAAGCGAAAAAGGGAGGGCCCGAGAATGTCAGTGCCACTTTGGGGTAGATGTTCTATTTTTTGCTTTGGATTTTTTTCGTGTAATGGTTTTTCATGTCTCCATGGCTACTTTAGCTGACTGTTGTGTTTTGTCTTTTTGTATTGTTTTTTACAATAACCATGGGGTTGGGTATACAAGTACACCTTGTCTAGGTCATGGTTTTCATGTTTTGTTCATTTGTCACCTTTTGATGGGTTGCTGCAAGTGACAGGGTGGGCCCCGGGAAGGTAAAGTTTCTGGTTCTGTTTAATCTTTGGGGGGTCCGGAAAGAAAATAAGTATGGGTAGCTTTATTTTCCCCAAATTAAAAAATCGGTTTTAATTTAAACTCAGATGGATTAGAAAATTTTTTTCAAAAATTTTTTTTAGAGTATAACTTTAATTTGTGGGGTTATTTAAACAGACTAAAAAAGGTTTCCTGTGTGGGGGGGGGTTGAAGCAAAGGTGTTGGAAGGATGAGTGGTATATCATACACATTTTAAAATAAACTATTAAAAACTTTTAGAAAAGGGTTGCGTAAAAAAAAAATCGCTTATGGTATTTAATAAGAAAACACTAAACAAACTTTCAAAAATTTTTTATCTTGGTAAAAGAAGAAAAACTTTTTTGAATAAACCTTTAAAGATTGTGAAACCCCCATACGATTTTCCCAAATATGTTTTGGTGTAACGTGTAGTAGTTTGGGAATTATTGTTTTTTAAATATTATTGCCATAAATCATCATCATCAACATCATCACATCATTATCATTATCATTATCATTATAAATTGATATCACCCATTATTTTTTTGTTTTTTGCTATTGCTCTTATTATTACAATAATTTTTATTTTATTTGTTGCTATTGTGATATTATGTTGATATTATTGATGATATATTGTTTATATATATTATATTTTTTTAAAATTTTATTGTTATTGTAGCAGAGAGAGAGAGAGAGAGAGAGAGAGAGAGAGAGAGAGAGAGAGAGAGAGAGAGAGAGAGAGAAGAGGAGAAGAAGAGAGAGAGAGAGGAAAAAAAGACGAAAGCAAGAGCGATCTACTTTACGGCGAAGGACTTGACCCCCAACATGTTGGAGGGGAAGCACACCAAAGGCTCCTTGTTTAGCCCCTTCGGGGCCACCCCTCCCTGGCCCGTCCCCGGGCGCTACCTCCCTCGTCCCCTCTCCTTTTTTTCCCTCGCTCTCCCCCCCCCCGTCTCCCTCCCATCCCTATCCCTATCCCTTCCCCTATCCCACCCCCAAATCCCTATCCCTACCCCTACCCCTATCCTTATCCCATTTTCCTCTTCCTATCCCTGCCCTTTTATCCCTATCCCTTCCTTCTACCTTTCCCTTTTTCACTCTCCCCCCCCCCCTTTCTCTCCTTTTTCCTATCTTTAATCTCCCCCCGCCTTCTCTCTTACCTCTTTTTTCCACTCCTCCCCCTTTTCCTCTCTCTTCTCTCTCCTCTTTCCCCTCGCACTCACCCCCCCCCCCCTCTCTCTCCGGTTCTACACTCTTAAATTACCCATTTTTTTGATTCCCTCTTCTTTTCCTTTTCCGCTCCTCTTCTCCCCCTCCTCCCCTCTTCCTCCTCCTCCTCCATCCTCTCCCCCCCTCCCCCCTCCCCCCCTCTCTCTTCGTCTCTCTCCCTCCCTCTTCTCTCTCTCTCTCTTCTCGTCTCTTCTCTTCTCTATCTCTCTCTTCCTCTCCTCTCTCTTCTCTCCTCTCTCTCTCTCCCTCCCCCCCCCCCTCCCTCCCTCCCTCCCTCCCCTCCCTCTCTCTCTCTCTCCCTCTCTCCCTCTCTCTCCCCCCCCCTCCTTCCCTCCCCCTCTCCCTCCCCTCCCCCCCTCCTCCCCTTCCTCCCCTCCTCCTCCTCCTCCCTCACCTCCTCCTTCCTTCCTTCTCCCTCTCCCTCCTCGGGCCCTTCTTTCTCTCGCCTTTTTTCCACATCCCCCTTCGGTTCTTGAATTTTGAGACTTCATTCCCTTTTTGCGTATTTTCATTATCTGCCTTTTATTGCGTAAGCCGGATGCGTGTTTTTTTACTCTCCTCTCCCCCTCCCCCTCTTCCTTCTCCTCCCCTCTTTCCCCTCCTTTCCCTTTTTTCCCCCTCTTCTCTTTTTCCTTCCTCGCCTTTCTCCCTCCCGCCTTTCCTCTTCTCCCCTTTCCCGCTCTCCATCTTCTGTCCCTCTTCCTTCTCTCCCTTTTTTTCCTTTTTCCCCCCACTCTCCTTCTTCTTCCTTTTCTATCCTCCATTTCCCTCTTTTCCCTCTCCCTCTTCTTCCCTCTCCTCTTCTCCCCTTGGGCCCTCTTCTCCACCCCCCTCCTATTTCCTCTCCCATCTTTTTTTAAGGGCTTTCCTCTTCCTATTTTCTTCCCCTTTCTTCTTTCCCTTCCATCCTCCTTCTCCTTTTCTCCTTACCTCCCTTCTCTCCCCTCGCTCCCCTTCTTTCCTTCTCCCTGTTCCCTTCCTCCCTCCTCCTCCGCTTTCTTTTCCCTTTCCCCCCCTTCCCCCCATTTTTCCCTTTCCCCTGCTTCCCTCTCTCCTTCTCCTATTACTTCCCTTTCCCTTCCTCCTCTCCCCTGTCTGTCCCCCCTTTCCCAAAAAATCATTTTCCTCTTTCTCCCCCCCCCCCTCTCTCTCTCTCTTTCTCTCCTCCTCCCCCTCCTCCTCTCTCTCTCACTCTCTCTCCTCTCTCTATTTTTCTAAATATTATATATTATATATATATAATATAATATATATACAACAATAACAAAAAAAACTTTATAATACACATACTACACTTTACAACATAAATAACTTACCATACACAACAACAACAACAACAAAAACAACATACCAAAAACACACGACACAACACACACACACACCACACACACACACACACACCAAACACAAACCAAAAACAAACAACACACACCCACCACACACCAACACCACACACAAACACACACACACACTACACACACACACACCACAAACAGACACACACACACACACACCACACACCACACCAACCACACAAACACATATATATATATATTTATATATATATAAAATATATATATATAATATTTAATATAATACAAAATACATACATACATAAAACAAAACAAAATACATTATCACTTATACATACACATTTCCCCTTCTTTTCCCCCTCCCCCCCCCCCCCCCTCTCTCTCACTCCTTCCCTCTCTCTCTCCTTCTCTCTCTTCCTCTCTCCTCCCTCCCTCTCCTCTCCTCCTCTCTCCTCTCTCCCCTCTTTCTCTCCCCCTCCCTCCCTCCCTCCCTCCCTCCTCTCTCTCTCTCTCTCCCCCTTTCTCTCACCTGTCTCCTCTTTTCTCTCCCTCTTCCCTCTTCCCTCTCTCCTCTCCTCTCTCCCCCTTCTTTTTTCCCTTCCCCCCTTTACTTTCTTCCTTCGTCCTCCTTCCTTTCCCCCCCTTTTTTTCCCCCTCTTTCCCTTTCCCCCCCTCCCCCCCCCCCCCCCTTCCTTTAAGCTTCTGCCAGGTTTCCCCCCACCGCCGATGCCGCACGTCCCTTTAAGCAGGGTGAGAATTCTGAGGAACATCCCCGGGCTGGGGGGGAGGGGGGGGGAGTTTTGGGGGGAGTCGGGTGGGTGGGGGCAGTTTGCAAGGGAAAAAGTGAGGGGGGGGGGGGGAGGGAGGGGGAGTGCAAGGGGAACGAGGGGGGGGGCGGGGGTTAGGTTGGGGGTTTGGGTAAGGAAGAAAGGGGAAATTTAAGGGGGGAAAAGGTAGGGATTTAGGAAAAGGGGGAAAGGGGAGGGGGGAAGGGGGGAAAGGGAAATGAGGTAAAGGAGGGGGAAGGGGGAAGTCGAAGATGGGGGTAAAGGGGAGAGGAAGGGGGAAGTGAAGATAGGGAAAGGGGGGAGGAAGGGGAAGGGAAGATCAGGGGTAAGGGGGGGGAAAGGGGAAGGGGAAGAGGAGGGGAAAGGGGGGGGGAAAGGGGAAGAGGAAGATGAGGGTAAAGGAGAGGGGAAAGGGGAAGAGGAAGATGAGGGTAAAGGAGAGGGGAAAGGGAGGAAGAAGGTAGGGGGAAAGTTGGGGAAGGGGGAGGAGGAAGAGAGGGAAAAAAAGTTTAAAAGGGAGGAGGAAGGTGAGGCAAAGGAAAAAAAAAAGGGAAGAGAGTAGGGGTAAGAGGGGGGAGAAAATTTGTGGGGGTGGATTCCCCTTGGGGTATCCCTTTTAACCTGGCTTTCAAAAAAGGGGAAAGAAAGGAAGGAAATAAAAAAGAAAGAAAGAAAGAAAGAAAAAAAAAGGGGAAGGGAGGGGGTGAGAGATGAAGGGAGGAAGGGAAGGAAGGAAGAAAGAAGAAGAGGAGGGATGAAGCAAATAGAGAGGGGGGAGGGAAAAGGAAGAAGAAAAAGGGGGGGGGAAGAAAAGAGAGGAAGAAAAGGAGAAAGGAAGGAAGGAAAGAAAGAAAAGAAAAAAAAGAAGAAGAAAGGGGGTGAAGCAATGAGAGGGGGGGGGAAAAAAGGAAGGAGGAAGAAGGGAAGAAGAGGAAACAATAAAGAGGGAGGAAAGGAAGAAAGGAAAGGAAAGGAGAGGGAAAGGGAAAGGAAACGAAAGGAAAGAAGAATGGAGAGCGAGGCGAGGGCAGGGACAGGGGAAAAGCGAGATGGTCGCGGGGGAAGCTTGACCGGGCGCTTTGGGGGAGGGTGGACTGGTGATTTGTCTTTTTGACGTCAAGTGACTCTTGCAAACCCCCTTCCGGCCGGGGTGTGCTAGGCTTTCCCCCCTCGAGGATTAGGTGCTCTAAACGCTCCCGGGCCCCCGACCCCGTCCCCGGGCCCCTCTGGTCTGGCTCGCTGGCTCCGCCCTCGGGTTTCTCTCCCGGTTTCCCGTCTTCTGGCTCTCTTGTTCCCTCCCCTTTTGGCTCTTTCCTCCCTGCCTCTTATCGCCTGGGGGGCCGGGGGTTTTATGCTCTCTTCCTCTCTGCCTCCGCCTATCTCTTTCTCTCTCCTCCTTCCTGGCTCTCTGCCGCTCCCGGCCCTTGCCTCTCGCGTTGCCCTTTCTCTTGATGATCGACGTTGAGGCGTGGGCCCTCCCACGGCCTTTCCCCTGCCTCTGGCCCTTCTGCCTCCCCTGGCTCTCCTCCCCGCCCCTCGTCCCCTTTTCCCCTCGAGCGCCCTTTGCTTATCAACTCTCGGTTCTGGCCCCGCACCCTCCCCGTTTTTTGCTTTTTGATTTTTTTTCCTCTCATATTTTCTGCCCCCCCGGCCTGTCTGGTTTCTTCTCTCGTTATCAACCTCCCATTTTATCTCTCATTCTCTCCTCACTTCCTTTCCCTCTCTCTCCCTCTCTCCTTTTCTTTCTCTCTTCTTTCTCTTTCCTTTCCTCCCTTTGGGCTCCCTCTCTCATTTCTCTTCCCCCCCATTTCTTCTTTCCCCCCCTCCTCCCTCCTCCTCTCTCCTCTCTCTCGCTCTCTCTCTCTCTCTCTTTCCCTCTCCTCCGCTCTTCTCTCTCTCTCTCTCTCTCTCTCTCTCTCTCTCTCTCTCCCTTCTCTTCCCCTCCCTCCCTCTCTCTTCCCTCTCTCCCTCTTTCCCTCCTCCCTCCCTCTCCCCCCTCTCTCCCTCCCGTCTCCTCCCCCCCTCCCTAAAAACCCCTCCTCCCCTTTCCTCCACCTCTTTTTTTCTTTCTTCACTCCACACTTTTTCTCCCTTTTGGGGGGGGCCCTCTCTTCCCCCCACCCTTCCCTTTTTACCCCTTTCTCTCTTCTTTTTCTCTCCGTCCTCCCTCCCCTCTTTCTTCCCTTTCTTCCCCCCAAGGAAAAACAAACCCAAAGAAAACCCCACCCCACAAACCAAACACCCACTCACCACACCACCACACACACACACCACACTCACACACACCACCACACACCACACACACACACACACACACACACACACACACACACACACACACACACACAAACACACCTAGATCATCTATCTATCTATTATTTTACTACTATTATTATTATATTATATATTATTATTTATATAATATATATATATTATATATATTTATATATTTAGTATATAAAATATATGTATAATATATTATATATAAATATATATATATATATAATATATATATATATATATATATATTATATAATTATATATATATATATATATATATATAAATATAATATAATATATATATATATTATATATATATAAGAATAATATATGGTATATATATATATTATATATATATAATTATTTATATATATATATATATATATAATATATATTAATATATAATACTTACCTAATACATACATATACATAACAAAACCTAAACATACATACATACAATAAATACTAAATACATACATACAAAATACATACATAAATACATACATAATAATACAACAACAACATTAATAATACATTTTAAAAATAAATATATAAAAGATAAAAAATAGATTTGGGTAGAAATAGATAGATAGAAATTTAAAAGGTGTGTGTGTTGTGTGTTGGGTTTTTGTGTGTGTGGTGTGTGTGTGTGTTGTGGTGTGTGTTGGTTTTGTTGTATGTATTATATATATATATATATAATATATAATATATATATATATATAATATTATATATATATATATTATATATATATAATATATTATATATATATATATAATTTTATTAATATAATATATATATATGTATATATTATATATATATAATTATATATAATATATATATAAATAATAATACAAAAATATAATATATATATATAATATATTATATAATTATATTATATATATATAATAAATATATATATTTAATATATATAAATAAATATAATTAATATACATATACATAACATATCATATAAAATATATAAATAATATAATATAATATATATAATATATATATAATTATTAAATAGAATACATATAAACAATAAACATATAAACATATAAACAATAAACATATAAAAAAAAAATAAATATATAATATATATATACATATACATATATATATATATATATAATATATTAAATATTATAATAAAATAATATACAATACATATACATAAAATATACATAAACAAATATATACATAACATAACATAACATGCACTTATACATACACAAACAATTTTGCATACTTTAATACATAAATACA
The DNA here is from genome assembly GCF_977035675.1 of Penaeus japonicus. NCBI lineage: Eukaryota > Metazoa > Arthropoda > Malacostraca > Decapoda > Penaeidae > Penaeus > Penaeus japonicus. Next base: position 17,090,180 of record NW_028234408.1, read on the forward strand.
TACATAATACATACAAAATATTTTAAATTATAATATATATATATATATATAAAATAAATTATAAATATTTAATTTAAATATATATATAAATATAAAATATACATACTTTATTACATACATACATAAATACATACATACATACATACATACATATATATAATATTAAGGAGAAATGCACTCCAGGGGGCCAATGGGAGTAGTGAAAGGGGGGGGGTGGGGGTAAGAGGGGGGGAAAGGGCGCTCCGGGAACCCACCTGCTCGGGCGGGCCTGCGCTGAGTGGGATTCTTTTTTCCCTCTACCCCCCCTCCACCCTCCGCGCCCCCCTTCAATTCCCTCAAAACCCCCCCTTTCCCCCCCCCCTTCCCCCCTTTCCCCCCCTTTTCCTTTTTCCCCCCCTTCCCCCTTCCCCCCTTTTCCCCTTCCCGTCCAAACCCTTCCCCCCTTTTTCTTTTTCCCTTTTTCTCTTTTCCTTTTCCCTTTTTCCTTTCCCCCCTTTTTCTTTTTCCCCCTTTTTTTCTCTCTCCCAAACCTCCCTCTTCTTCCTCTCTGTCTCAATCTTCCACCCCCAACCTCCTCCTTTTTCTCCCAATTCTCCCTTCTCCCTCCTCCCATCCCTCCCCTTCCCCTTCATCTTCCCCTCCCTCCTCCCATCCCTCCCCTTCCCTTTTCCTCCCTTCTCCTTTCCCTCCCCTCCCCCCTTTTTTTCTCCCCCCCTTTCATTCCTTTTCTCCCCCCCCTTTTTCCCCTCCCTCCCCCTCATCCCCCTCCCCCCCACCTCTCCCCTCTCCCTCTCCCCCATCCCTCTCCCTCTCCCTTTTCCCCTCTCCTCTCTCGAAACCTCTCCCCTCTTACCTCCCCTCAGTCCCCTCTTCCTCTCCCCCTCTCCTCTCCCTCTCCCTCCCCCCTCATCCCCTCCCTCACCCCTCCCTCATATTCCCTCCCCCTCATCCTCCCCCTCATCCCCCTCCCTCATCCCTCTCCCATCTTCCCTCTCCTCCCTCTCGCGCTGGCCCTTTACCTTGTCGTCTAATTTTAGCTCCGCGACCTCCGCGTGGTTTTTCGAAAAGACAGATGGCGGCGAAGGGAAAAGAGGGGGGGGGGTAAGGGGGTAACGAGATGGGGGGAAGAAAGGGAAAAAAAGGATGGAATTAGAGTTAATGGTTTACTGGAGGGAGGGGAGGGAAGGGAGAGAGAAGGGGGAAGGAAGGGAGAGAGGGAGGGAGGGAGGGAGGAAGGAAAGGGGAAAAGGGAGAGGAGGGAGGGGAAGGGGGGGGAAAAGAGAGAGGGAGAAAGGGGAAAGGGGAGAGAGAGGGAAAAGGGGGGAAGGGAAAGAGGGAGAAAGGGGGAAGGGGAGAAGGGAGGGAGAGAGGGAGGGAAAGGGAGAGAGGAGGAAAGGGAAGGGGGGTGAGGGAGGGAGGAGGAAAGGGGGGGGGAGGAAGGAGGGAGAGAGGGAAGGAAGGGGAGAGGGAGGGAGAAGGAGGGAAGGGGGGAGAAGGGGGGAAGGGAAGGGGGAGAAGGGAGGGAGAAGGAAGGGAAGGGGAAGAGGAGGGAGAGAGAAAAGGGGGGGGAAGGGGGGAGAGAGGGAAAGGGGAAGGGGAAGAGGGGGAGGGGAAGGGAAGGGAGGAGGAGGGGATGAAGGGAAGGGGGGGAGGGAGGGAGGGAGGAAGGGAAGGGGGAAGAGGGAGGAAGGGAAGGGGAAAGGGAAGAAGGGAGGGAGGGAAGGGAAAGGAAGAGAAGGGAAGGGAAGGAGGAAAGGGGAAGGAAGGGAAAGGAAAGGAAGGAAAAGGGAAAGGAAGGAAAAGGGAAGGAGGAAAAATGGAAAGAAAAGGGGAAGGAAGGGGAAAGGAAAGTAAAGGAAAGGAAAGGGGAAAGAAAGGAAAGAGGTGAAAGGAAAGGAGTAGGAAAAGAAAAAAGGAAAAGGAAAGAAAGGAAAGGAAAGGAAAAGGGAAAGGAAAGGGAAGGGGAAAGGGAAAAAAGGGGGAAAAAGGGGGGGGGGGGAAAGGGAAAGGGAAGAAGGGGGAGGAAGAAGGGAAAGGGCGGGAAGGAGTGAAGGTGAGGAAAAAGAAGAAGGATAGGGCGGAGAGATTCGAAGGTTGGTGGGGGGGAGGGCCGGAAGTTCCCTCACTGCTTCCTGCTCCTACGCCGTTTCTTTTTCCTCCCACGCCCACGCCACGCCGTGGTCGCTCTCTCCTCCTCTCTTTTCCCTCTCTCTCCCCCTTCATGCCTACCCTTCTCCCTCCTTTTCTCGCTCCCCCTTCCTATTCCTACATTTCTCTTTTCCTTTCACCTTCTCACTTCCTTTCTCTCCTGTCATCCCTTCCCTCTCCTCTTCCCTTTTTTATACATTTCTGCTTCCACCTTTCTCTCTCATTTTCCCTACTTTCTCTTTCCCTTATGTCTCCCTCCCTCCTTCTCTCCCCTTCTCCCTCCTTTCTTTCCCCTTCTCCCCTCTCTCTACCCTCCTTTCCTGTCTCTCCTCTCTCTCTTTCTCTTCTCTCATCTTATCTCTCTTTCCTTTCTTCTCATCTCCCTACTCTCTCTCTCTCCTTTTCTTCCTCTCTTTTATTTCTCATCTTTCTTTCTTTCTTTCTTTTCTCTTCTCTCTACTCGTCTACTCCCCTCTCCTCCACTCAATCCCTCCATCTACACTCTCCCCTCTGATCTCCCTCCCTCACCCTCTCCTCATTCTCCTCTCTCCATCCTCATCCTCTCTCTTCTCCACCTCTCCCCTCTCCTACCGTCCTCTCTCCTCTCTCCCTTCCCCTCCTATCCTCACTCATACTTTCTCTCTCCCTCTCCTCTCTTCTCGTCCTCGCTCTCTCCTCTCGCTTCTCTCTCTCTCTCTTGTTTTCCTTTGCTCGCGAGAGACAAGAAGTGAGAGTGTGTGTGTTTGTGCGCGTGCAGTAGTGGTATATTATAATGAAATTTGAATAGAGGAGATAACATAACACGAGATTATGGGAAAGAGAACACAGGAGAAAAGGAGATGAGCTAAGGAGAGTGAGAATGAAGGAAGGTAAATGAAGATAAAGAGGATAATCATATGTGTAAGAGAGAGAGAAATAATAAAGAAAATAAAGAAAGAAAATAAAGAAAAAAGAAAAAAAGAAAAAGAAAAGAAAAGAATTGAAGAAGAAGAGAGGACTCTTGCAATGAGGCGCTCTAACACAGCGGGTTGCAATAACAAGGAAGGCGTGTGAGTGTGTATATATATACCAATTAAAAGGCAAAGGTATCATCACAAGGTACATCAGCTGTTTACAATCATCGAGGAGCTTTGTGTTTGCGTCCCTGGACCAAGAATGCAGCTTCCTCTCTTGTGTCAATAATGAAGAGTTTTGTTTTTGTCTATTTATTGCAGTGTGTGTGTGTGTGTGTGGTGTGTGTATGTGTGTGTGTGATGTGGTGTTGTGTGTGTGTTGTGTGTGGTGTGAGTGTGTGTGTAGGTAGGTAAAGTAGTGTGAGGTGTGTGTGTGGTTGTATGTAGTAGGTAGGTAGGTAGTAGTAGGTAGAGAATTTGGTAAGGTAGTAAGGTAGGTATAGGTAGTAGTGTGTAGGTGGTGTAGTGTGTATTGTTTTTTATGTATGTATTGTTGCATGTGTGCCCATGTTGCATCCATTCATGGGGCGACATTGGGTGGGGCGGATAGGTGTGTATATTATATATATATTGTAAGGGGAGTCGAATGCTTATTGATGTAGTGTGTTTGTGTTATTTCTGTTTGAGGTGTGTCCTGTGTATACGTGTGTGTTCCGTAGTATGATTATGCGTATTTACTATCTTTAATCAAATACATTTAAGCTTCTTTTTTACTGCATTTGGGTTAATTGCACAGGTATGGGCAAGCTTTTGGTACATTAGATGTACGGTCCTGAACAGTATATCCTATTGCAACAAACACAAAATATACGATATAAGCGCTTTTATCTCTAATTACATTAAAAGTGTATTTATTTTTAGAAAAAAAAGGCGATCACATCCTCCCCCATCTATCCACCAGCATCCTAGCGTGCGTGTAGGCAGTGACATGTTACATTTGATCTAACCATCTCGACATGATAGTACGTTTCGAATTAGGAATGTAACAAAAGTGTTCCTTCTGGTACTTTCAGATGTGTTTGCTCTTCGAACTTCAATGCTGACGTGGCCGAAAAGACTGTAACACATGGCTCTCAGATGTTATTTACAAGAGTTTCGCCTATGTTCTTCATATAAAGTTT
>NW_028234408.1:17114401-17116901 GCF_977035675.1 Penaeus japonicus
GAAGGCGTGAGGAGGTGCGAGAGAGTGTGTGTAGGTCGAGACAGAGCGTCACCACCCTTTGCCGGAGTCATCCGCCAACCTCTCTGCTAGACACTCTCACTGCTACGCCCACCACCTCACCTGTCTGCCCACCTGCCCCCCTCACTACCCACCTCCTGCTGCCCACCTCACGTACCTTCTAACACGTCCTGCTCTCCCCTCCCCTACCCTTCCCCTCTCACCGCCACATATCCTGTAGGAACCAAGGGATACCGTCCCAGCTGAATACATCCGATTCCTGCGCCTGCTGCTCCTGCTTTTCCAACACGCCCCTCTTCTCATGGTCGAGCAAGGGGATGTTCATGCATGTCCCAGCAGAAGCAGCAGCAGAAGGGGCGAGTGAAGTGCTAGCGGGCTGAGTCGACGAGCCTCTAAGAGCCTCTAACAGTACCTGCTAAGACGTAGCAGTGTGCCTGCGTCTTCGAGTGACCGAGAAGGAAGCCCTCGGTGTCGTGTATACAAGTGAGGAGAAAGAAAAGCAGAAATCAGGTGAACGAAAGAAAGCACTGTGCCACCAGCCTCTGCCTTCGATTGCTCAAGAAGAGCGAGGTGTCGCAGGCAATCAAATAGAAAAAGAAACGCACATTACCAAAGTCGACTCTGCGAGCGTTTTTTGCATAACTCGGTGTGGTTCGTGTGCGAGGCGAGAATATGAATCAGTGTCGAGGAGCAGGGCAGCGCGAGGAGCAAGTGTAGCGCGGAGGACGAGCGAGGGTACCTGGCCCGCTGTGCACCGCCCCCAAAGCAGGTGTCGGGCGTGTGTGAGGCCTCGGGGCACCTATGACCCGCGGGCAAGGCGACGGCGAGAGGGCGGGATAACGGCGGACACCTGTCTGTCTGTCTGTTTGTCTGCCTGACTGTCGGTCTGTCTGTCTGTGTTTGTGTCTGGCGAGTCACCTTATCTGACCTTCTCCACCGCTCCCTCCCCCACCCCCTCCTCCAGCTAGCCAGTCAGCCAGTCCCCGAGCCCGGCGTGCCCATCCACCCACCTCCCTACTCCCTATAACCGAGACCCCACCCCCTGCCCGGCTGCCGCTCTCGTAGTGGTCGCCCTTGCCCACCTGCCTCGAGGAACAGCGTCGTCGCTTCCCCGCCTCAAGGTCGTCCACGTTGACCTTAGCGGCACGTGGGTCACCCCAGGTCACTGCACTTGCACTGCGGGCCGCCCCCACCACGCCCGCCCGTTCGCTCTACGCCTCTCGTCCCCGCGCCTTCTGGATATATATTTAGATCTACGCGTCTGAGCGGTCTGGACTTTGCGGCATTCTTGTTCCGGCGGCGGGGGAGGCTGCGCCTGCCGGGAAGGCGGTCGAGGCGAGTGCATGTGAAGTGTGGATGAGGCACAGGCAGGGAAGGCCAGCACCAAACACCTCGGCGGCGGCGGCGGCGGCGGCGGCAGCGGCGGACGACGACTGCCTCGTTTTGGCACCAAGCCAGTTCCCTGGGCTAATGCAACACGCTCGCTATCGCCATTGCCATCCTTAACGCCATTGCAACGGCACGAATCTCCCCCTCCCCCCACCCCACCCGCCACGACCACGAACGACAGCCACGAATACCAGCGTCGACGTGTTTGTGTGTTTGTGTTGGTAACGAAGAGCCAGCGTGCAGCTAACCAGAGCCCCGCCGGAGGAGAAGCGGCTGAAGCGGGTGGAAGCTGTTGGCTGGCGCAGGTAGCCGAGGGGAGGAGAGTGGCTGGAGCAGCTCCTTCGCCCGACTCTCACCGTGCACTACATCCAACGCTAGCTCTCTCTCTCTCTCTCTCTCTCTCTCTCTCTCTCTCTCTCTCTCTCTCTCTCTCTCTCTCTCTCTCTCTCTCTCACACACACACACACACACACACACACACACACACACACACACACACACACACACACACACACACACACACACACACACACACACACACACACACACACAAGCGCACCCAAACACCTGCTACGAGCCAGCTCCTCTTCAGCATCGCCGCTCGGGCACAGTGTCTCGCTCGTGCCGGCACCTCACGAGAACACCAAGGCTGCACTCAGTGGGCGTTCTAGCTGGGGGACGACCCGATGGAACACACGGCTTCCCTTACAGCAAAATACGCCATGTTCTCTGTGGCTTCCCCGATGACTGCTGTGGCTGTGAGAAGAGACGCGGCCAGTCCGTAAGCTCACGATCAGCTGATCTGCGTCGGGCTGCCATGCACACGCGGTGAAAATAACGATGCTCCCGAGAGAAAGAGAAATGTAGGCCTATGGCTCCGCGAGGCAATTGATACAGAGCGTAATCCCAGTGAAAGCGTGTGTCTTCCCTTTCGTGTTTGTTTGGGTTTGCTCTTCCAAGGAAGTATTTCATGAATAGATCATTGTAGGTGTAAACAGACAAACAAAGTCTGGATAATGTGAAAAATATCAGAAAACTCATGATCATACCCACACCGATTTAAGATAGGCAACAGCAGTAAACACCGCTGGCT
>NW_028234408.1:17121901-17124401 GCF_977035675.1 Penaeus japonicus
TCATCCCACCCCACCCCACCCTTACCCACCGGCCCGCGTCACTCGACCTGAAACCCACGTGACGAAATGCGTCGGATTGTGAATGGATGACCCGGGGCGATTTTTAGTGGAGGGTGGGGGTGGGGGTGGGGGGGATTGAGAGCGCCGAACCGGAAAGATGGACAGGCGGGAGAGGGAGAGTCTAAAGAAAGAGACGAAGGGATGGACAGAAAATGAGACGCTGGGAGATGGAGAGGAGAGAAGAAGAAAAAAAGAAGAAAAGAAAGCAAGAAAGAGAGAAGTTGATAGGTAGGGAAGGGAAGAGGAGGAGAAAGAAAACTGGTTGTACTGGTAATTGTTGTTGTTGTAAAGAAGGAAGGAAGAAGAAGGAAAGGGAAAGAAGAAAAACTGAAGTGGACAGGAAGATGGCGCGATTTCTGGAGTGAATGGGAAGGAAAGGAGGGAGGGAGGAAGAGGATGTGAAGGGGGAGGAGGGAAACGGAAATGGAAGGCAAGAGAAAGAAGGGAGAGGAGAAGGGAATGAGATGAAGAGGGAAGAGAGAGAGTGAGAGGAGAAGGAGAAGGAGAAGGAGAAGGAGAAGAAGAGAGAACAGGAGAAGAAAGAAAAGGAAATGAAAGAGGGAGAGGGATAGAGTGCAGAGCGGTTAGAGAAGGGAAAGAGAATGTGTAGAGAGTAGAGGCGAGAGGGAGAGAGAGAGGCGAGAGGGAAAGGCGAGAGGGAGAGAGAGAGGGAGAGGGAGAGGGAGAGGGAGAGGGAGTGCCAGAGGCAGAGCCAGAGGGTGATGCACTCCAGAGGCACCGGGAGGGCGGAGGGCCGGGCCGAGGGCGATGGTGCAGAGCGAGTTGATGATGGAGTGTGGTTGCGTCTGTGGATGGAGAGTGGATTGTTGGCAGGTGTCATGTGGACGGGAATTGGATTAGTCGCATGTTCGATGTGGATGGAAAGTGGATTATTGGCGGGTTCGATGTGGATGGAGAGTGGATATCTGGCAGGTGCGATGTGGATGGAGATCGGATTGTTGGTAAGTGGAATGTGGATGAACAGTTGGCTGATGGAGTGTGACAGGACGAAAGGGTTTGATTTGGAAGGATTGTGGATAGATATTGTAGAGAATGTGAAGGCATGTGGCGGGAATGGGGATGGAGTGAGGAATGCGGATAAACATAAGGATGGAGTGCAGATGATTCGGGTACAGTATGTGGGTAGATCTGAGGGTGGGGCCGATCGGACAAGAGGATTAAGGGTGTGTGTGTGTGTGTGTCATAGTGTATGGCTAGTGTTGACGGATATTAAGGGTGAAGTGTGGACTGGTATGAGCTCGGAGTGTGGATAATTGCGGTCGATTGAGTGGAAGTCGATGTTGGAGAAGGTCATGTGTTTCTTTCATGCTATACCCTTTGACGACATGTATTTGGATGTTGTGAGGGTGCTCACTTGTCTCGTCTCCGAATCGGTTGGACGAAACTTATTGAAGTTTACTTGGGTGATTATATATATATATATATATATATATATATATATATATATATATATATATATATATATATATATATATATATATATATATATTTTTTTTTTTTTTTTTTTTTTTTTTCCTTTTTTGTTTTTTTTTTTTTTTTTTTTTTTTTTGTTCTTTTTTTTTTTTTTTTTTTCTCTTTTTTTATAATTCATCGGATTTGTCATTATGTTTTATGATTGTACGTAGACGCTTGTGGTGGATTCTTCCCATCCCCACTTCCACACACGCCCCTCCTTCCAGTCTTCCATCCTTCCGTTCTCGCCCTTCTCCTTTACCCTCCTTCCATCTCACTTTGTTTCACTTCCCTTCACCCACCCACAATACTCATCCTTTCTTCCTCCCCCTTCCCTTCTCTTCCCTCTCTGCCCTTTCCTTCCTTCTTCTCCCTTCCCTTCCCTTCTCTTCCCTTCTCTTCTCATAATTTGCCTTCCCTCCCCTTCCCTTCCCTTCTCTTCTCTTCTCTTCTCTTCTCTTCTCATAACTTGCCTTCCCTTCCCTTCCCATCCTTTCCCACCCGTCCCCTCCCTTTCATTCAACCCTTCACTAGAAGCCAGGCCAAAGAGCAGCCTAAAACCGGGATCTTTTCCTCTCTCGGGCACACAACGTCACCCCTTGCCAACGGCGGGGGTATGGCGACGGAACGAGGCGACGGCTATTCCAGAACAAGCCTCCCTTCCTTTTCTCCCTTAAGTGTCCTCCCCTCTTTATAGGAGGATATACCCTCCCCTTAATCTCTTCTCCCATTTTCCCTACTTTTAATTAAATACCCATTACACCCGCCCCGCCGCCGCTCTACCCCCCCTTCCTTCATCCGCCTCCGTCCGCCTCACACCTCCTCCTACCTCCGCCTTCCCGCTCCGCCTCCCCCCCTCGCTCCTCCCCCTCCCTCCCCCTCCCCTCCCCCCCCTCATACTCCCTCCTCCGCCTCCCCCCCCCTCCCCCCCCTCCTCCGCCCCCGCCTGCCTCCGCCCCACTCCTCC
>NW_028234408.1:17129401-17141901 GCF_977035675.1 Penaeus japonicus
TTTTTTTTATAGGTACAACTGCTATTGCTGCTGCTGCTATTGCTATTATTACTATTATTATTACCATTACTATTACTACTACTATTATTATTAGGAAACTACATAAAGCGAGCGAGAAGAGGGAATCAGCCAGCCAGCGAAGAAGGGCTGCGGGGAAGGCAAACGACTTGTAGTTGTAGGTGGATGAAGAGGAGTGGGAGCGTGACAGGCCGAAAGAAGAGGAGGAGAGGGAAAGGGGTAGGGAGGGGGAAGGGAAAGGAGAAGGAGAAGGAGAAGGAGAAGGAGAAGGATGGAAAGGAAAGGAAAGGAAAGAAAGGAAAAGAAAAGAAAAGGGAAGGGAATGGAAAGGAAAGAAAAGGAAGGGAAAGGAAAGAAAAGGAAAGGGGAAGGGCCCGGTCAAGAAAAGGAAAGGAGGAAGGGCCGGGGAACGTGGACGGGTCATCGGCGAGCTAGGCGCGAGTGGAGGGGCGGGGGCGCGGCCGGAGCAGGAGATAGAGACGAGGCGGAAGGCCAGACAGCAGCAGCGAGTGTCGTGCGGTTCGCCCGCGGCCATCTCGAGCAGCCTAACGGGAACACGGAATCCTTCCTCTTGTTCGCTCCAGTACGATTTACCGTGTGTGTCGGAGAGGGGAGGGGGGGAGGGGGAAGGGAGATACGCTGGACAAGTCTCAGCGCGACCCGCTCTTTGTCCGGTCGTTATCGTTGTAATTATTATTCCCATTGTTGTTGTTCGTAACTCGTTCTCCGTCGTTTTGTGTTTGGGTTTCTCCCTCGTCTTCTCTCTCTCTCCCTCCCTCCCTCCCCCCTCCCTTCCCCCCTCTCTCTCTCCCCCTCCCTCTCTCTCTCCCCCTCCCTCTCTCTCACCCCCTCCCCTCTCTCTCTCTCTCTCTCTCTCTCTCTCCCCTCCCTCCTCCTGCTCTCTCTCTCCTTCTCCTCGTCCTCTCTCCTCTCTCTCTCCTCCTCTCTCTCCTCTCTTCTCCATCTCCGATCACTCATCTCTTCTCTCTCCTCTCCGTCCTCTTCTCTATCCCTACTCTCTCTCTTCTCTCTCTTCTCTCTCTCTTCTCTATCATCTCTCTCTCTCCTTTCTGATCTTCTCTCTCTCTGCTCTCTCGTCTCTCTCTCAGCTCTCTCACTCTCTCGCCCTCAACTCTCTCCTCTCCTCTCTCTCTCTCTGCACTACTTCCTCTCCGTCTCGCTCAGCTCTCTCCCCTTCCTCCTCTCTCTCTCTCTCGTCTTTTTCTCTCTCTCCTCTCTTTCTCTCCCCGCTTCTCTCCCTCTCTCTATCTCGCTCTCTCCTCTCTTCCTCTCGCTCGCTCATTCTCATCATCTTCTCTTCTCTCTCTCTTCGCTCTCTCTCTCTTTCTCTTTCTCTCCTCTTCCCCTCCCCCCTCTCCTCTCCCTCTCCCTCTCCCTCCCCTCCCGCCCTCCCCCCTCCCCCGCCCCCTCCCCCCCCCCCCTCCCCCTCCCCTCTCCCCTCTCCCCTCTCCCCTTCTTCCCTTCTGCTCGTCGTGCCTCCTTCCTTTATCAACCTCTTGCTTACGCCTGTTTGGATCATCCTGCTTACCTTAGCTTCCTGCTCCATCTTCTCCTCCTTCCCACCTCTCCTTCTCCGTTGTTACCCCCTGCTTTCGTCTCCTCTCTCCTCCCCCTTTCCCCTTCATCTTCGTCCTCTATTCCCCAAATTTCTCTTATCCCCCTCTCTCGTCCCTCTTCCTACTCTTCTTGCTCTCCCCTCCTCCTTCCCTCCCCTACCTCTTCCTTGTCTTCCCTCCTTTTCCCCATTCCTTCCTACTCCATCCCTCCCTTTGCCCCCCCTCCTCCCCTCCGTCTCCCTTTTCATCTTCTCTCTTCCTACTCCTTTTCTCCTCCTCTTCCACTTCTCGATCCTCCCTAATCTTCCCCACTTCCCTCCCCGCCCCTCCTTGTTATACCATCTTCCTACTTATCTCTTTCCTCTGTTCTATAATGAACTTCCTTCCTCCTTGGTGTTGGTGAGAACGCCTTCTCTTTTTTTTTTTTTTTCCTTTGTGCTGTCTTTCCTTTTGGCTCTCACGCACGCTAGCCTTCTCTTTCCCCCCTCGCCCCCCCCTCTGTTTCTCTCCCGCTTTCTCTTTTTGATCATTATCGCTCTTCATCTCTCTCTTTCTCTTTTTCTCTTTTTCACTCTTTCCCTTTCTCTTTTTCTCTCTTTCCCTTTCGCTTTTTCTCTCTCCCTTTCTCTCTCTCTTTTTCTCTTTTTCTCTTTTTCTCTTTTTCTCTTTTTCTCTCTTTCCCTCTGTCCCTCTTTCCCTTTCTTTTTTCTCTCCCTTTCTCTTTTACTCTCTCTCCCTTTCTCTCTTTCTCTCTCTCTACATCTCTCCTGCCTTCTCTCTCTGCGTCTCTCTCTCGTTCCTCTCCTTCTCCTCCATCTCATCTCTCTCTACTCACTCTCTCTCTCTCTCATCTCTCTCTCTCTACTCTCTCTCTCTCTCTTTCTCGCTCTCTCCTCTCTCTCTCCTCTTTCTTTTCTCTCTCCTCTTCTCTCTCTCTCTCTCCTCCCTTCTCTCTCTTTCTCTCTCTCCTTCCTCTCTCTCTCTCCCTCCTCTTTTCTCTCTCTCTCTCTCGCCTCTCTCTCTCTCTCTCCTCATCTCTCTCTCTTCTCCTCTCTCTCCATTCTTCTCACCCCTTGTCCTCCATTATACTCGACTCCCCCGCCAGCATCCTTAACCTCTCCCCACCCACCCCATCCTAGCCCTACCCATACACCCCCTCCCCTCTCGTCACCCCACACCCCCCTTCTCTTCCTACTCTTTTGCTCTTTCCCGTCTCTCCCCATCGCTGATTCTTTATATCCTCTCCCTACCTATCCCGTATCCATGCCCTCCTACCCTCTTAGAAACCACGGCACTCCCCGCTCCTCACTCTTCCCTCCCTCGCTTCTCTCCTCTCTCTCTTTCTTTCTCTCTCTCTCTCTCTCTCTCTCTCTCTCTCTCTTTTGCTCTTCCCCTTTTTTGCTCTTTCTCTTTCTCTCTCTCCTGCGCCTCCTCTCTCCTCTCTCTCATCAGGCCGCTCTCTCAATTTCTATTAGTATAGTGTTGGCATTCATTCTGAATCTCATTCATTCTCTCCTCCCTCTCGCCCTTCCTCTCCCTCTCCTTCTCCCTCTCTCTCTCTACCTTTCATTACCCTTTCTCCCTCCGTCTATTCCCTTCGTCCCTCCCCGATTCTATCTCCCTCTCTGCCAAGTCTTTCTACCTCGCTTCCTTTCCCCCATTCTCTTTCGCTCTCTTTCCTTCATTCTCTTTCGCTCCCTAACCTTTTCTTCACCCCCATTCTCCCACCCGTCTCCTCTCCCCCCTTTGCGACGACGGCGAAGACGACGAAGACGTGAGCGAGCGGCGGCGACCTTGGTGAGCAGGTACGCGCAAGGTCGACCGCTTTAAAGGCCCCTGCCACGCTAACGCTACTCTACCTTCCTGCCTACCTGCCTCGCTCCCTCCCCTCGCTCTCCCCCTCTCTCCATCCCTCTCTCCTTCCACCCTCCCCCATCCCTCTCTCCTTCCACCCTCCCCCATCCCTTACTCCTTCCTTCTCTCTTGTTCCCTCCCCCCTTCCCCCTTCACCATCCCCTTCCTCTTTACCTACCTGCCTCGATCGTTCTTTTCTTCCCTTCCCTTCTCTTCCCTTCCCCTCCCTTCCCTTCTCTTCTTCCCCCTTCCCTTCCCTTCCCCTCCTTCCCCCTTTCCACTGCCTCCCCCCTCCCCCTCCCCCTCCCCCCTCCTTACTTTCCCTCGGGTCGGACGGCCAGACGCGCGCGCGAGCCGAATTTTGGCCTTTGGGGGGTATGGGGGGTAAGGGAGGGAGGGTGGAGGGCAAGTGAGGTGGGTAGCGACATGGGGTGGGTAGTAAGAGTGTAGGGGAGGGGTAGGAAAGGGGAGGGGGTGAGCTGAGGGAAGGAAGGGCAAGGAGTGGTAGGGGGAGGTCATTGGGTAGGGAGATGGGAGAAGGATATAGGACTTGGGGGAGTATAGTGGGAAGGGTAGGGTAGGGATATAGGACTTGGGGAGAGGGGATTGAGAAGGAAAAGGATATAGGGTAAGGGACTAGAGGGGTATGGGAGGGATATAGGGCAGGGCAAGGGTAGTAGAACTTTGAAGTATCGGAGAGGGAGGGTGATATGAAGAGAGAGAGAGAGAGAGAGAGAGAGAGAGAGAGAGAGAGAGAGAGAGAGAGAGAGAGAGAGAGAGAGAGAGAGAGAGAGATGGGTAGAGACGGAAGGGCAGCGAGAGCGGGGGGGTTCATTGATGGAGTTAAGGAGGGAGGGAGGGATGGAGTGATGGAGGTTGAAGTTGGTGGTAGAGGGGGGAGGGATTACCTGCTCTAACCCTAAGGAAGTTCCGTATTCGCGCCCGTTTCTGCGAGCCTTTCTATTTTTTTTTCTTTCTTCGCGCTATTGTTGCTTTCTCTGTCATTTATTCTCTATTCTTCTATGAATTCTATTCCTTTTTTTCATTGTTTCTTCTTCTTCCTCTTCTATAGCGATGGCTTTGCTCAGGATGTTCGTGTTTGTTGTATCTCCGATCTCTATCTGTCTTTGTCGCCGTGAGCCAGTCACTTTTTAAAGGGATAGGCCTATGGGGAATTTAAATCTGTTGTGTGCGTTTGTTTGTTTATTTGTTTGTTCGGAGGGTGGATGTCACTACGCGGTTGCTTGGTGGTTGACTTTTTTTGTGAGTTGTAGATGCTTGTAGGGAACTTTTCAGGGTCAGTTGCTTGTCGGTCAGATGGAGTTTTTTTTTTTTTTTTTACATTATTCGCGTTGCAGGTGTTTTACAGGAATACACATCTCTTCTCTCATCACATCACTCTCTCTCCACTCGCTCCTCTCGCGCTCGCTCTCGACACTCTGCTCTCCATCCGCTCTCATTCTCGCTCTCTCTCTGCTCTCTCCAACGCTCTCTCTCTCTCTCTCTCTCTCTCAATCCTCACGCACTCCTCACTCTCCTCACTCACGCTCTCACTCACTCTTCCTCATCATCTCTCTCTCTCTCTCTCTCTCTCTCTCTCTCTCTCTCTCTCTCTCTCTCTCTCTCTCTCTCTCTCTCTCTCTCTCTCTTCATTATCGCTCTTAATGCGGTCGGCTTTGCGGTGCGAGGCGGCCGAGCGCGACCGCCGTTGGTATTTTGGCGGGATGGTGACGCTGCTCCCAGGCTGGCGGTGAGGCCGGGTCTTTTCTCTCGTATGGTGAGGCTGATGATGAGTTCGCTGGCGGGAGGAATGTGGTGGGATTGTGGTGTCTGGGCGGTGACTGAGGGACTGTAATTAGTGTAAATTTTTATTACTCGCGTTTGCTAGTGTGTAAAAGAGAATGGGTTTCTTGGTGTGTGCTCGGAACGGTGCTTGTGAACACGGTTTGTTTTGGTGGGTGTTATTATCTCCTTGTAGTCTTGCTTTGTCTTGGAGTTGCTGTGTCGTTTTATTTCTTTTATTGATTTGGTTACGCATATGTGTTTTTTTATCGGTATACTTTGTTGTTGTTTTTTAAATTAATATTTAGATATTTTAGAGTTGTACATAGAGATACCAATTTTGATATACTCTTTCAACAGTGGTGCAGTTTGTTGCAATGCGGGGTGCATTGATGTGGTAGCACCCGCGTCATGTATTCAGTATGCGCGTATTGCAGCCTTTATGCGAAGTAACTTGTCTCAGTTGTTTGGGAGAAAACCGAGATTTCGAGTGAGGCATGGGGGGGGGGGGGGGGTGCGTGTAGAAGAGATACTGACCTTTAAATGCACTGAAACTTGCGTAGACCTATACGGTTTTAGCGAGTCTTGGACGTTGTATGGTTGACATCCGCTTGTCGAATCACTATTGCAACCCGCTACAATCGTCATTGCAATCCGCCATGACCTTCACACCACCTGCAAGCCCTCCCTCTCCCCTCTATTCACCCCCTCCCCTCGACCACCTGTACGCCATCTGCTTCCTGCGCCGCAAGCGTCCCCCGAAGCGAGGTGTACCTGCGGCAGGCAGGTAGGGAGACGGACAAGGGGACAGGGAGGGGTTCCCGGGCGGGGGCGGGGGTGGGGGTGATGGGAGATGACTCTTTTAAAGGTTGTGGGTGGGAAAGTTTTGAACATCCTCCTCCGCCACCCGCCGTTTTACCCCCTCTCCCTCTCTCCTCTCTCCCTCTCTCCTCTGTCCTTCTCTCCCTCTCTCCTCTCTCCCTCTCTCCCTCCCTCCTCTCTCCCTCTCTCCTCTCTCCCTCTCTCCCTCTCTCCTCTCTCCCTCTCTCCTGTCTCCTCTCTCCCTCTTTCCTCTCTACCTCTCTCACTCTCACCCTCTCTCCCACTCTCCCACTCTCCCCTCTCCTTGTCCTCTCTCTCCTTGCCTCTCTCCCATTTTCTCATCCCCTTCCCCCTTCCCTCTTCCCCTCTTTCCCTTGACTTCCCCTCTTTCCCCGTTTCCCCCCTAACTACCCAACCCTCTCTCCCTCTCTCAAACCCTCTCTCGTCTCTCGCTACCCTCTCTCCCTCGTCTCCGCCTCCCCTTCTCTCTCCTCTCTCCTCCTCCTCTCACCCCCTCTCTCTGTTCCTACCCTCTCTTTCCCCTCCCCTCCCCCTTCCCCCCCTTCTCCCCCTTCTCCCCCTTCTCCCCCTTCTCCCTCCTCCCTCTCCCCTCTCCCCTCTCCTTGACACGAGAGAAAACACAGTAAAAAGTGACACAGATTCTGCGCTCAAAATGCACGACGTTTCGGATGTTGACTACGAAAATTCCCTCTTCCGGTGTATGGGCCAAGCGAGGCTACAGTGCTCTCTCTCTTTTTTTTTTTTTTTTGTACTAAGAAAGTCTGTATTACTTAAATTATAAAGATTTGCTGCTTATTAAAACTGCCTATTGGTTTGGCATTCAGAATAAACATAGTAATATGCTAATAAGACTGGAAGGAAACCATTTTTAGTTTATTTTTATGTTTAAGTGTTTTTTTTTATGCCAAAGCTGTTTTATTTATGTGTTTGCCTATATTATGGTATTATTTTTTTTTATCTCGGGTTAATCTCATCGTGTATTTTTTAGTTGGTTAATTTGTTTATTTCATCCCCTTCGCCTACCTCTCTCTCTCCCTCTTTCTCTCTCTTTGACACTTTGTCTCTTTCTTTCTCTTTGTCTCTCTCTTTCTCCCTCTTTGTCACTCTCTTTCTCTCTTTCTTTCTTTCTCTTTGTCTCTCTCTTTCTCTCTTTGTGTCACTCTTTCTCTCTTTCTTTCTTTCTCTTTGTCTCTCACTTTCTCTATTTCTCTCTTTCTCTTTGTCACACTCTTTGTCTCTCTTTCTCTCTCTCTTTCTCTCTCTCTTTCTCTCTCTCTCATTCATTCATTCGCTCTCTCTCCCCTCTCTTCTCTCTTCTCTCTCTCTTTTTTTTCTCTCTCACTTCTCTTCTCTGTCTCAATTCTCTTCTCTCTCTCTCTCTCTCTCTCTCTCTCTCTCTCTCTCTCTCTCTCTCTCTCTCTCTCTCTTTCTCTCTCTCTCTCTCTCTTTTCTTCTCTTCACGCTCGCTCCTCTCTCTCTCCTCCTCTCGCTCCCTCCCTCTCTCTCCTCTTCACTCTCATCCCCCCTCCTCACTCTCACTCTCCACTCCTCTCTCTCTCCCTCTTCTCTTCTCTCTCCCTCATTTCTCTTCTCTCTTCTCCTGTCTCCTTGCCTCTCCCTCTCTCTCTCCCCTTCTCTCTCTCCTTCCTCCTTCTTCCTCTCAACGCTTCTCCCCTCTCCCCCGTCCCTCCTCTCCCCTCTTTTCCCTCTCCTCCTTCTCTCTCTCTCTCTCTTCTCCCTCTCACTATCTCCTCTCCCCCCCCCTCCTCTCTCTCTCTCCTCTCTCCTCTCTCTCTCTCTCTCCCTCTCCTCTTTCTCTCCTCTCTCTCTCTCTCCTCCTCTTCTCCTCCTCTCTCTCTGCTTCCTGATCCGTTCTCTCCTCTCTCTCTCTCGCCTATCTCTCTCCTCTCTCTCTTCTCCTCTCTCTCTCTCCTCCCTCTTCTATCCATCTCTCTCCACTCTCTCCCCACTCTCTCCCTCTCTCTCCTCTCTCCCTCTCCCTCTCTCTCACTCCCTCTCTCTCTCTCTCTCTCTCACTCTCGCTCTCTCTCTCTCTCTCCCCTCTCTCTCTCTCTCTCTCTCTCTCTCTCTCTCTCTCTCTCTCTCTCTCTCTCTCTCTCTCTCTCTCTCTCTCTCTCTCTCTCTCTCTCTCTCTCTCTCTCTCTCTCTCTCGTCCAAGGTACGTGCATCTCTGCCGCGCGGACCGTGGAGAAGACGCACCTATAAATCCTTCAGTGTCCTTGACCTTTCTGAGATTGCGGGCTCGCGCGAAGCTTGGCTGTGCTACTTGGTGCTACTGGATACTATGTGACGCTCAGGGTGCTATCTGCACTACACAAGGCTATATGACCAGATTTTATGTCTATTTGTATTTCAAATTTGTGCTGAATGCGCTCTATTAGGTGCTACTTGGTGTTTTTAGTGCTATCTTTTTTATTTCAGTCTCATTTGCATTTGTTCATATCTAGGGCATATTATATATATGTGTATATGTATATACATACATTCATATGTGTGTGTATATATATATATATATATATATATATATATATATATATATATATATATATATATGGACAAAAAGAACAACAGAATGGGTAATACACGACACAAAGAGACCCAGGGCAAGACCAACGATCAGATATCGGGATGAAATAGCGAACTTTGCGGGAGTAAATTGGAATCAGAGTACGCAAGACCGGAAAGACTGGAAAAGATTGAGAGAGGCCTACGTCCTGCAGTGGAATGATACAGGCTGATGATGATGATATATATATATATATATATATAATTATATATATTTTATATATATATTTATATAGAGATATATATATATATATAGTGCTGTTGTGGGTTATATATATATATATAATATATATATATATAAAATATATATATATATTATATAATTTATATGGACAAAAAGAACAACAGAATGGGTAATACACGACAACAAAGATACCCAGGGCAAAGAACCAAAACGCTCAGCTTCGGAAGACATTGCGAACTTTGCGGAGATATTGAATCAGAGTACGCAAGACCGGAAAGACTGAAAAGATTGAGAAGGCCAACTCCCAGCAGTGGAATGATACAGGCTGATATGATGATATATATATATATAAATATATATAATATATATCTATAATGAATATATATATAAATATATATATAATATATAATAAGTGTATGTATATTATGGTATTGTGTGTGTGTGTGTATAATGTGTGGTGTGGTGTGTGTATATGTGTGTGTGTGTAATTGTATGTATGTATAATATATATATGTATATATATATATGTGTAAAAATATATTATATAAAAGTATAAATAAATATAAATAATAAATATATGTATAATAATATATAAATAAATATTATATATTGTATATATATATATATATATATATATATATATATATATATATATATATATATATATAATGTATAAAGTATATAAGAGGGGGGAGTGGAGAGGATTTCACTAGTGATCAAGATTGAAGAGAGGCACACGTAATGGTCATGTCGGATTTCAGAATTTCTTCAGATTTCGGGGAGTGAGGAGCACGTGAGGGAGAAATCAAGTCGGTCAAGGAATGAAGATGATGAAACCCGTGCAGCTGTTGCGTCATTGCGTATGTGGTCAGGCATGAATGGCGGATAACAGGCATGGATAAGAGGGAGGTGAGAGAGGGAAGGAGGGAGTGAGGAAGATAAGCAAAAAGAAATAACAGAAAAAAAGTGGAGATGAGTAACGAATTGCCCCAGCGGAGGATGCTTGAAAGAAGAACAGGAAGTTATCTTCTATCACAAACGAGTGAAAAAATAACGTCGGCCCGTGACGTCACTGCGTCTAGTTGGCGACGTATTGTTTACACGGCGGGTCGGGGGCGAAAGGGCGCCGAACCACAGTAAACAGAAAGAAGGTGGCCGGGGAAGAGTCGGTGTGGGTGGGTGGGTGGGGGGGGGGGCTCCCTCATTTCGGGGTGGGAATGGGAAGGGGGTGGAGGGGGAGGGGGTCTTCACCTTCATTTCGGGGCGGGATTGGGAGGGGATGGAATGTTAGCTTGTCTGTCTCCCACAAAGGAATGCACGCGCGCGCCACTGTGTAGGAAAAGGCGCATGCACACACGCTCACACCCGTATTTCGAATCAGTTCTCAAAGAGGGAAGGGGGGGGGGTGAACTAATGGAGTGAAGGAAGAACAGAAAAAAGGCCTGTGATTAATTAATGAATAAGGAATCAGAAGAAAAAAAAAAGAATGAATGAAAGAAGAAAGGAAGAAAAAAAGGAAGGAAGGAAGGAAGGAAGGAAGGAGAGACCGAGAAAGAGAATGAATGGGTGAGCCGTCACGTTGAGTAAGGTCATATCTGCAGCTGAAGTTCGCCCCCGCAGAAGTGAGTGGCAGAAGTGTACCCCTTTTTCGTTACCCTTCCCTTACCCGTCTGCCGTGGATATCTACCTCTCCTCTGTGATGTCACGCTGTCGACATTAAGGTCACAGAAACGATAATGCGACACGGTTCTTCGTTTGTGGTTTGCGGTTTGTTCAAAGAGGAGAATTCCCTTCATCCTCACCCCCACCCCCACCCCCCACCCGCTCCCCTTTCTTGCTATTTTATTTCGGTATATTCAACAAACTCACTTTTTTTTAAAAGGCATCCTCATTATCGCCCTCGTCTCTCCACGCCGGGGTTTAGGAAAACAATAACAATCAGTGGGGAAGAAGAGAAAAGGAAAAAAAAGAACAAGAAAGAGGAAGAGTGTAAACCTACCGCTACTTTATTTAACCGGCGGGATTGTAGTTTGCCTTCGATAACCGGCGGGATTGTAGTTTACCTTATGTAGCTTGATAAAACAAGTTATATCAGTGTTGATGACACATAATGCGATTAACAAACTTTGAGGTTATTGTAATGAGTCACTCACCTTATTTCATTGGCGATTTTGCGAATGAATGAACGTGTATCAGAGGGAGTTGTGGCTAGACCGATGTAGCTAGAGTTTAATCATTGCCGTCCTTTTAAATGACATTATAGTTAAGTGCCGGTGTTAAATGTCTGTCTCCATCCCTCCCTCCTTTACTCTGTCTCTTCGCTCTTCTCTCTTTGTCGGTTTTACTTAGGTCATTGTTTCTCTGAGTGTTTTACTCTCTCTCTCTCTCTCTCTCTCTCTCTCTCTCTCTCTCTCTCTCTCTCTCTCTCTCTCTCTCTCTCTCTCTCTCTCTCTCTCTCTCTCTCTCTCTCTCTCTCTCTCTCATTTATCTTCCTTATCTCCTCCAGCCTCCCTTACTGTACCCAGCACTTGTCTAATCGTGTCCTCGTAATGCACTTCTCCCTCCCTCGATTCACAGATGAGTGCGGGGTATTATTTTTTTAAGGTTGTGAGTAACATGTGTTCTTGTAGTCTGTGTCTTTTTTTTTCTTCTCTCTCTTCCCTCTTCATCTAGGGTCTGTCTCATTCATGAACGCTCGTGTAATGATATACCCGCCAGTGTGTTAAGATGTTATCGCTCTTTTTTTCTTCTTTCTTTCTTTCCTTTCCTCCGTTCCTCTCTCTCTCTCTCTCTCTCTCTCTCTCTCTCTCTCTCTCTCTCTCTCTCTCTCTCTCTCTCTCTCTCTCTCTCTCTCTCTCTCTCTCTCTCTCTCTCTCTCTCTCCTCTCTCTCTCTCTCTCTCTCTCTCTCTCTCTCTCTCTCTCTCTCTCTCTCTCTCTCTCTCTCTCTCTCTCTCTCTCTCTCTCTCTCTCTCTCTCTCTCTCTCTCTCTCTCTCTCTCTCTCTCTCTCTCTCTCTCTACCGTCTCACTCTCTCTGCCGTCTCTCTCTCTTTAATATCTCTCTCTCTCTTTCTCTCTACCGTCTCTTTCTCTCTCCCTCTCCCTCCCTCCCTCCCTCTCTCCCTCTCTCCCTCCCTCCCTCCCTCCCTCCCTCCCTCCCTCCCTCACCTCCCTCTCTCCCCTCCCTTCCTCCCTCCCCTCCCTTCCTCCCTCCCCTCCCTTCCTCCCTCTCTCTCCTTCCTCTTTCGCTCTCTCCTTCCTCTGCTCTGTCTCTTCCACCTTGCATGCAATCGAAAGCACGCAGCCTAAAGACCTCCCGCGCGTGTCAAAAGTGTACCCAGTGGCATTCTCCTTGCGCCTTCCCACCTTCCCCCTCCTCCTTGCCCTCCCATACCACCACCATCACCAGCTCCTCCTCCTCCTCCTCCTCCTCCTCCTCCTCCTCCTCCTTCTCACCCTCCTAATGTCACGCTGGGGTCGCGTTTAGTGGGTGGGGCTAATAATTAGGAATCATTGGAGGAAGTGGTGGGTCTAGCGCTACGGGAGACGCTTGGGAGTGGGTCGGGGGGGGGGGGGAGCTAAGAAATAGGTTAAGCAAGGAGAGGGAGAGAAAGGGGGAGACGGAGGGGGAAGGGAAGAGGGAGAGAAAGGGGGAGA
>NW_028234408.1:17154401-17156901 GCF_977035675.1 Penaeus japonicus
AAGAAGCAGAAGAAGAAGAAGAAGAAGAAGAAGAAGATGTAGAAGATGTAGAAGATGTAGAAGAAGAAATAATAATAGAAGAAAAGGAAAAGGAGGAGGAGGAACAGTTTCGAGCCCACCCTTGACTGGACGGAGGCAAGGGTGTGGGGGCGGAGGGTAGGGAAGGCTTTCCCAGGGAGAGGAGGTGAGAGAGGAGAGGAGGTGAGGGAGGAGAGGAGGTGAGGGAGGAGAGGAGATAGGGTGAGGAAGGAGAGGAATAGGGTTGAGGAAGGAGAGGAGAAGGCGTGAGGAAGGAGAATAGAGGGGGTGAGGGAAGAGAGGAGGAGGTGAGGTAGGAGAAGAGATGAGGGAAGAGAGGAGAGGGGGGAAAGGAGGAGAGGAGAGGAGACGAGGTGAAGGAGTAGAGGAATGAGGGTGAAAGATGAGAGGAGAAAGGGTGAGAGAGGAGAGAAGACGAGATGAAAGAGGAGAGGAGAGTGGGTGAGGGAGAAGAGAAGGGATGAGAGAGGAGAGGAGAGGGGGTGAGGGAGGAAGGGGGAGAGAGGAGTGAGAAGAAGAGAAGATAAGAGGAGGAGGAGGAAGAGGAGGAGGGTGAGTGAGAGGAATGGAGGGAAATGAGGGAGTGGGGAGAGTAGGGGGGAGAGGGGGGAGGAGAGCTTTAATTGTGGCTTCCAACACACTTCCCGCCACCTGCAATAACAGTAGTGGCCACGCTGCGGAGGGAGGGAGGGAGGGAGGGAGGGAGGGAGGGAGCGAGGGAGGGAGGGAGGGAGGGAGGGAGGGAGGGAGGGAGGGAGGGAGGGAGGGAAGGGAAGGGAAGGGAAGGGAAGGGAGGAAAGCAGGGGATGGGCAAGGAGGGGAGAGGAATGGATGGAGGGATGGAGGAAAGGAGAGTTTAAGGGGAAGGGATGGAAGAGAAGGAGAGGAGGGATTGGTGTGTGAGGAGTGGGGGAATTGAGAGAAGGGAAGGGGAGAAAGAAGTGAAGGAGGGACGAACAGAAGAAAAAAGAAAGAAAAAAAGAAGGGGGCGGAGAAAGAAAGGAAGGAAGGAAGGATGGAAATACACTTTATTTTATCCCTCCTATTTATCGTCTCATTGGAGACACACGCAATCGCACACATATGCGTACGCACACCACACACGCATGCACACGCACACGCACACCACACACACACACACACACACACACACACACACACACACACACACACACACACACACACACACACACAGAGAGAGAGAGAGAGAGAGAGAGAGAGAGAGAGAAGAGAGAGAGAGAGAGAGAGAGAGAGAGAGAGAGAGAGAGAGAGAGAGAGAAAGAGAAAGAGAAAGAGAAAGAGAAAGAATAGGAAAAAGAAAAAGAAAAAAAGAGAGAGAGAAAGAAAAGGAAAAAGAAAAAGAAAAAGAAGAAAAGAGAGAGAGAGAGAGAGAGAGAGAGAGAGAGAGAGAGAGAGAGAGAGAGAGAGAGAGAGAGAGAGAGAGAGAGAGAGAGAGAGGTCAGAACAGCTTTTCTTCATCTTTCTACTGAGCATCCATTTGACTCGTGTTTTTAGGAGATTTATATTCCAGTCAATCACGCCATCCGCTCATTCTCCAATCTGTCAACTTCTCCAATTAATCACCCAATCACCCATCTGCCCAACTTTCTGTCAACCCGCCCGTCAGCCAGTTCATCCGTCGACGCACCCGCCTTTCAACTTCTCCACAGACCAATCTCTTTATCCGTTAGTCTGACAGATCACCCATTTGTCATTTCCCTCCGTCCGCCACTCCATTCATCCGTCCATCCATCCGTCTGTGCTTGTGCTTGTGCATGCCTCTCGTCCAGCTGACTTCCTGACCGGACCTTCCTCCTTCTATCCTTTCCTTCCTTCCAATCTCCCTCCGTTTCCTCTCCCTCTCTTTCTCTCTCTTTCCCTCCCTTCTCTCGCCCTCCCTTCTCTCCCTCTCGCTTTCTCTCTATCTCGTTTTCTCTCCCTCTCACTTTCTCTCTCTCTCTCTCTCTCTCTCTCTCTCTCTCTCTCTCTCTCTCTCTCTCTCTCTCTCTCTCTCTCTCTCTCTCTCTCTCCCTCTCTCTCTCTCTCTCTCTCCCTCTCTCTCTCCCTCTCCCTCCCTCCCTCCCTCCCTCCCTCCCTCTCTCTCTTCCTCCCTCCCTCCCTCCCTCCTTCCCTCTCTCTCCCTCCCTCCTCCCTTCCCCCCTCCCTCCTTGGTTTGGAGGCCCGGCTGCTCTCTCAGTCGTTCGGTTTGTCCCTTCTTCCCTCTCTCCCTTCCTTCCTTCCTTCCTTCCTTCCTTCCTTCCTAGTTCCCTCCCTCGCCTCACCCCTTCTCGTTTTGGGAACTGCAACAAGCCTAAGCGGTCATGATTGTTGCGACGAGGTTGTATGCTTTATAGAACCATCGTCATACAACAGTATTGTAATGGGTAGCAACAGCAATGATTAGTAGCATTGGCAAAAGGCAGTAATACTAGCAAATTAATCGAAGCACCGATAGCAACAA
>NW_028234408.1:17161901-17166901 GCF_977035675.1 Penaeus japonicus
CTAAAACTTAAAAACAACACCAAACACCCCCACAAACAACCTACACAATTACTAATAACTAACAAACAACAACCCACAACCCCAAAAAACAACAATAAAACAAACCCACCATTAATAACCACCTAACAACAACCCAAACCCAACACTAAACCCTACAAAAAACCCCACAAATACAGACAACCCAAAAATATAAACCTTAACACCCCACAATACACACACATAACTTACACAAAAACACTACTTAACACCTACAAAATTTACATAACACCAACCCCACAACCACACCCCAACCAAAACAGCTAACACACCAAAAACGCACAACACAAAACACACAAACCACCAAGACACCCTTACACTACACCACACCCAAAAAACAACTACTTACCCCACCACCCCTACCATACCAACCTTAAAAAAAAACCAAAACCACACCCTACCCAAACTAACAACTTACCACACAAAAAACAACCCCCACCTACCAACTTACACAAAAACAACACTTACACACCCACAAATTAACCCAAAAAAAAATAACATACACTACAACAACCTTAAAACCTAGCACCAAACAACCCCACAAAAACACCCCTAAACACACCAAAAAAACCCACAAATAGAACTACCTACATACTTTACACTAACAAATTAAACCTTAAAACCAAACACACTTAAAACACCATACACCCACAAACCAAAAAAACAATACCTACCAGTACACAACCTTAAACAACTTTACATTTACCCATTACCTTAAAATTACAACCCAAACCACCCTAACTACCAAATATAACAATAACCAAAAACTAAACCAACACACAAAACACAAACCCACAAATTAACAACCAACACACTTTACTTAACACCACCCCTTAACACAAAACACCACTAACAAACAACACTACAACCCAACACCCAACCAACAAACACACAAAAACCCAACCTTTACACACCAAATCAAAAACTACTAACAATTACAAACTACCAAAATACCACTACAAAAAAAACAACAACAACCAAACACAAACAGACACAAACCAACAAACACCAAACAACCACAAAACACCCTAACAAACTAAAACACAAAACACCACTACCAACACAAAAACCAACTCACCAACACTAAACCACCATAACCAACCAACCTTAACCTAACTACAACAACCACACATAACCACAACACACCTCAATTAACTAACAAAAATTACCCACACCACACAAACCCACCAAACCCCTACAAAACCCACCATAACACTTAACCACAACACCAAAAAAAAACAACACCAACACCCCACACAACATTACACCCCCGAATACAACCTAAAACCCAAACCCCCTTACAATACCTAACTACATTACACCAAATACCACCACAACTATACCACCACAAACACCCCTACAACACAACGCACTTACATAAAACAAAATAACCAACACAAAAAAACAAAAAAAAAAAAAAAAACAAAAAAAAACAAAAAAACCATACCAACACACAATTAACAATTCCTTTAACACAAAAAAACTACAAATACCAAACACCCTCCTTTTACCATACAACAATTATTAATACAAAAAACACTACACCACAAACTACCCACACTCATACTAATTACCACACACAAAATAACCAAACAAAAACCTACCAACGCATACTTAACCAACCCAACAAACCACATCTCAATAAAACACTTAAAGACCCATACCCCACCCACAAACCAAACACATACACTCATAAACTAACACCATAAAACAACTTAAAACCACCCAACCCCTTACAAACCACACCTAACCAGAAACACCAACCCAACAAAACAAAAAACACCAAACATTACAACAACACAACACCAAACATTCTACACCTTACCCCACATACAACCCACCCAACTACCACCACCAAACTTACACCTAAACTACAAACCACCCACCACCCTAACAAACAACAATTACCACACCACTAACTTTAAAAAACATTACCAAACCATACCACCTTAACACTCACCTACCCTAACTTACCACCATTGAAAAAAAAACTAACCAAACTTAATCCACCACCTTAACAACCCACAAACAAATAACTAAAAAACAAAAACTACACTTACCAACACACCCTTTACAACCATTTACACTTAACCCCCACCAATTACACAACAAAAAAACCCCCTACACCCTAAACTAACCCAACACCCATAAAACAAAAACCAAACCCCTTATATACACCACCACAAACCCACACCACAAAAGAAACAAAAAATTACACTACCCTTTACCACACACCAACCACCCCCACCAACACCCCCCACCTCCCCCCCACTCTCACCCCCTGTCCCCCTTAAACACAAACCATACCACCCCCCACTGAAACCCCTCCCGCCTTCTCTTATTGGTCTTCCTATCTTTCCTCTGTCTCTTCCTCCTAGTCTCTTTGTCCTCCTTATCCTCCTAGTCTCTTCGTCCTCTTTATCCTCCTCTTCTTCATTTTCCTCCACTTCCTCCTCTTCCTCCTCCTCCTCCTCCTCCTCCTCCTCCTCCTGCTCATCGAGGAATGCCTCTCTGCTACACTTGAAGAATATAGTCCTGTCTTTGATTAGTGTCGCCCCTCTTTCCTGAACCGTCCCTCTCCCTCTCTATTTCTTATTCCTTACCTCCTTCCCCCTCCCTCCATCACTCCATCCCTCTCTCCTTCCTTCCACTCCCTCCCTCTCTCCCTCTTAAAGCAGTAGACTTGGACATTTCTTCTTGCCTCACGTACTATATATCTGTTTCCGTCTCCGTTCGTTCTCCTTCAATTTTCTCTCTGTCCTTCACGTCTCTCTCTCCCTTCTTCCCACCCTCTGTCTATCTATCTCTATCTCTCCCTCTCTCTCTCTCTCCCCTCTCCTCATCTCTCTTTTCTCGTTCTCTCCTCTCCTCTCTCCCTTCTCCCTCTCTCTCTCCTCTACTCTCTATCACTCTCTCTCTCTCTTTCATTCCTTCTCTCTCTCTCTCTCCTCTCTCTCCCTCTCCCTCTCTCTCTCTCTCTCTCTCTCTCTCTCTCGCGGGGGGGGGGGGGGGGGTGGGTGGGGGGGGGCTCTCTCTCGTCTCTCTCACTCTCTCTCTCTCGCCTCTATTTCTTTCCTTCTCTCGCTCTCTCCCTCTCCCTCCCTCTCCCTCTCTCTCTCATCATCTCACCTCTTCTCATCGCCTCATCTCTCTCTCTCAATCTCTCTCTCTCACTCATTCTCTGCTCTCCCTCTCCCACTCTCCCTCTCCCTCTCTTCCTCTGCCCTCTCCCTCTCCCTCTCTCTCCCTCTCCCTCTCTCTCTCTTCTCTCCCATCATCTCCTCCCTCATCTCTCTCCCTCTCTCTCTCGTCTCTCTCTCTCTCTCTCTCGTACTGCTCCCCCCACCCTCTCTCTCTCTCTCTCTCTCTCTTTCCTCTAATCTTCTCTCCTTCTCTCTCTCTATTTCTCCCCTCTCCCACTCTCATTCTCTCTCTCCCTCTCACTCTCTCTCCCACCCCCCCCACACTCCTCTCTCTCCTCTCTCCCATCTCCTCGCAATCTCTCTCTCTCTCTCTCTCTCCTCTCAGCTCTCTCATCTCTCTCCTCGATCTCCGCATCAGTCCCCTCTCTCTCTCTCTCCATCTCTCTCGTCCCCCCCCTCCCTCTCCTCTCTCCTCCCTCCCACACACACACACACACACAACACACACACACACACACACAGGACACACACACACACAACACACACACACACACACACACACACACACACACACACATCACACACACAACAAGCACGACAGCACCACTACACACACACACACACACACTCACACACAAACCCACGCAAACACACACACACACCCTTGAATCCTGGCGTAACGTTAACCCCTCAATATCAGGTTCCTTGGACTTAGCGTGTACTTTCACCTTCACTCCACATCCTACCTATTCCGTTTTCGCAATTGCATCATTGCTGCGTTCAAGGAATGCGACCAGGAGAGGAACGGAGGTAAAGGGACTCGAAAAGAAAGGTAATGATATAATTACACACACACATACACACACACACACACACACACACACACACACACACACACACACACACACACACACACACACACACACACACACACACACACACACACATTCACACGCTCACACAAATATATCTATATGTATATACATACACACACACACACACACACACACACACACACACACACACACACACACACACACACACACACACACACACACACACACACACACACACACACACACACACACACACACACAGTGTCTATGTTGCGCCGTGGAGGCCCAGAGTACAAAAAATCTTGAATCAGTTTGGTCGACTCTGAATGGGATGCCAGACCCCCCTTCCCCCTCCCCCCTCCCCGTGCCCTCGGCCACACAGCTCTTGCACTGGCCCTGACTCCGCCCACAAAAAGGGGGCGGAGTCAAGTTGGGGCTGTGGTATGTGAGGTGCGTTGTATTGTTATAAAGCCTCCTCCTCTCCCCCCCCCCTCTCCCCTTTCCCCACCTCTCCCCCTTTTCTCTCTTTTCACTCCGTTTCGTTGGCGTTAGAATAAGTGCGAATTTTTCGTTATCTTTATTATCAGGTTTAATTGACGCGCGTGATGGCGTCTATTTTCGGTCAGACGCTGAAATGCAGCGAGCGGGTTGAGCGGTGTTAGCGGCAGCTGCTACGGCCAGGGCGCGAGTGTTGCCTCATCAACTCTTTGGGGGTTTTGTTGCTTGCAATTGTTGCAAGTCACCTCCGGTGCATCGGCAGTATGACCCAAAATGCGAGCTTGTTTGAGTTAGTTTTTGGACCGAGGAAAGTAAGAAGCGGGTTTGTTGATTAGTCCAATCTCGGTGTATTAAAGGAATCAGAATGGAAATAGTAGAAACGCCATGTTTTCTCTTCCTGCGTTCGACAAGATGCAGGCACTTGCCCCCCCCCCCCCCCCTCTCTCTCTCTCTCTCTCTCTCTCTCTCTCTCTCTCTCTCTCTCTCT
>NW_028234408.1:17184401-17189401 GCF_977035675.1 Penaeus japonicus
CCCCCCCCCCCCCCCCCCCCCCCCCCCCCCCCCCCCCCCCCCCCCCCCCCCCCGGGGAAAGGGTGGAAGAGAAGGAGAGGGAGAAGGTGGAGGGGAAGGAGAGGGAGAGAAGGTGGGATAGAGGGTAAGGGAGGGTAAGCTCAATCCAATCCTTCTCTTATCTCCCCTCATCCCTGCTCTTGGAGCGCCGAGCGCGCGGAGCGGGCCGTGAAGCGTGAGCGAGGCGAGGAGGAGACGGAGAGTAGCGGCGATTCTCCCTCTCTCTCTTCTTCTCTTCTTTCTCTTTTCTCTCTTCTTTTCTTTGTACTTCTCTTCTCTTCTCTTCTCTTCTCTTCTTCTTCTCTTTCTTCCTTTTTCCTTCCATTCCTCCCCCATACTTCTCCTTCCTCCCTATCCTCTCTCCTCTCCTCTCCTGACATCTCCTCACCTCTCTCACTCCCCTCCCCTCCTCCCCTCACCTGGCATGGACAAGAGGCTAGAGGCCCGAACGGAAGAGACGTCAGAGCGAGCGAGAGACGTACACCTGGTGAAGAACGACCCTCCCTCTCCCCCCATCTCACCTACTCCCTCCCCTCTCCCCTCCCCTCCCTCCCCTCCCCTCCCCTCCCCTCCCCTCTCTTCTCATCTTCTCTTCTCCTCTTCTCTTCTCTCATCTCCACTCCTCTCCCCTCCCTTCTCCTCTCCTCCCCTCCCCTCCCCTCCCCTCCCCTCATCTCGCCTTCCCTCTCCCCCCTCCTCTCCTATCCTATCCTCTCCCCTCTCTTCTCATCTCTTCTCGTCTTCTCTTCTCTCCTTTCCTCTCCTCTCCCTTCCCCTCCTCTCCCTTCCCCTCCTGTCCTATCCTATCCTATCCTATCCTATCCTATCCTATCCCCTCCCCTCTATTCTCATCTTCTCTCCTCTCCTCTCCATTCCTCTTCTCTTCTCCTCTTCTCTCCTCTCCACTCTTCTCCTCTCCTCTCCTCTCCTCTCCTCTCCTCTCCTCTCCTCTCCTCTCTGCTAGTTACTTCTTTTCTCTTGCCTCTCTTCCATGTTCTCTCTTTTATTCTGTTTTTGCAATTTTCATGCCATTGTTATTGTTGTTGTAGTTATTATAATGCATAGACCTATCTTACACACTTTCTTAAGGTTTGTATTAAGTCTTTCATCTCACTATGATTGTAAGAGATTTTTATATGCAAGAATAAGTTCAGATACACTTTATTCTGAGAAAAAAGACGCAGAAAACATATTTTTTAGTGATATTGACTTATCATATTCCCTGTGTCAATTAGCATATTTTTAGTGATATTGACTTAGCATATTTCCTGTGTCAGTTAGCATTAGTAAGATATACCTGCAAAACATATTTTTTTCAGTAAATCCACATGTTCTCTGTAAATGTTATTCATAGGGGCATACTGTAGGCTTATTGTAATTAATTTGAATTGTTTTACTTGGCTGTTGATGTGAATTTTATATATTTTTGTGTATGCAGCTGTTCGTTGTTACATAAGACTTGCTAAAAATGTTTTTTTGGGTGTGTGTTTAAGGAGGTGCAGTTTCCTTTGTTCATTGATAAGTATTTGTAACTATCTTGGAGTAGGCCCAATAGCATCATGATATAATCATGACCCCCATTACATATACCGATACCATATATGTGTGGGCCCCCTTCTGATATATATGTTCAGTCCTCATCCAAATATTCCCCACAACCGTGCACATTCCTTCAGTCATTTGTTCTAATTTTTAATGATTTTGTTTTACTTTTCAGTATATTGGCTGCCTGAAAGTCAACACGTCCATGAAGAGTTTGAATTTTGATACCAGGTCTTTAATAGCTAAGTAAGTGATTAAGCTTTTGTGATTATTGATTTTCTCACTTGTCACCGAAAGCTAATTTATAATGACAAATGTTCTTCAAAATGTTTTGGATTCAGTAAAATTCACATATATATGTGGTATATAACTCCTTGTGGTTATTTTTATGTAAATACTATTGTCAAAGATATTGTATTTAATATTATCACAGTTACTGTCACCATCAATGCAGTGTGTAATTATCTATCCATCCCCACAGAGAATGTATCAGCAGAGTATGTGAAGCGGCAGGTTTGAAAACTGCAGACAGGAAGAGGAAGGTAGACCCCCCCCCCACCAACCCCCCCCCACCCCCCCCCCCCCCCCCCACACCCCCCCACCCCCACCCCCCCCCCCCCCCACCCCCCCCCCCCCCCCCAACCCCCCCCCCCCCCCCCCCACCCCCCCCCCCCCCCTGAAGATCCCCCCATAGGCAGAATCCTGGGCGAAAGACCCATGATGGAGCATGCCGGAAGCAACGTCAACTTGACTATCACAAGCACAGCACTCACTCTCACTATCTTGGAGTCTGGGCAGGTGGTGGCATGTCATGATATGCCCAACATATCCTTCGCTTCAGGGGGAGACCCGGTAAGATTTGGGATTGCATTTTGGTGTTCTTATTTATTGTTTGATGTATCTCGGATTTGTTTTTCCCTTGTGGATATTATTTCATTATTACTGAAACTTGCCACTATGTATATCTGATTATATTGGTGTGGTTGTGACTGGAGTTTTGGTTTATAGATTAGAATGTCAAATTGGCAAAAGGTACGATTTGGCAGTCAAACCAAATATTTAGGTAAAGAAAGCTGAAGATCATTTTTCCTTTTTTCAGGACACTTTAGACTTTATCGCCTATGTAGCCAAAGACAGTCGATATGGACGTGCATGCTTTGTGTTGGAGTGTGGTGGAGGTCTGGCACAGGATGTAATAACAACTATTGGCCAGGCTTTTGAACTCAGGTTTAAGGAGTACCTCAAGAGAACCCCGTCCGTCCAGTATACCAGCGTAAAATCTGATAAGTAAGTTCTCAAAGTGCCTTTGTACATGTTTGCATCATTCCCCCTTTTGTTTTCAGGGAGAAGCAAGTATACTATTGCACTTGATTTCATTGTTCAACTGATTCTTAACTAATGATTATTTTTGGAAAATTTAAATCAGGCATTATAAAGTTCTTTGCCATTAGCTGTTATAAAAATTCAATATATAATAGTTGCGATATTCTTTGAGGCCTTAGCCCTTATGAATATTTTTTTCTATTTATAACTTTATTCTTGCACTTAGACATAGAGTCTCATAAATCATTTCTTGTTATAGGTCAGGTATGAATGGCGAGGGTGCTGGTTGGGGTCGTGATGACCCGGAATACTACAATGACCTCCCTGGAAAGGTGCCTCCAGACCTCCCCCCACCTCCGGTTCCTCCTCTCCCTCAATACTCGGCCTCCGACAGTAAGAGACCTGCCATGGTCACGGCAGTGCAGGTCCCTGCGACTTCATCAAGTAGTGGGTCAACAAGCTCTGTGTCTCCAGTCCCTTCTTCGGGAGCCTCAACTATACTCCTCAACTCACACCAGCCACTCACAGGAAAAGGTCAGTTGGCTTTGGGTTTTGCAGACTTGTTTAGATGTTGAAAGTGACTGCAGTGTTATTAGTATTCAGTTTTCTTCACAAGTTGTATTGATAAAAGTATTAATGAAAAAGAAGAGATTTTGGATCAACTATACATTAAACATCTTGGGCATACAGAACATTAAAGTTGAATCTTTAATGGTAATTGCAGTGAATATAATCAGATGTGTGTATATATAGTTACTTTTAAATGTACTAAGTCAAGAAAACAGTAGAAAATCACAATTAATGTAGCTAATTGTCCAAAGACATCATGATAGCACATTAAAAAGAAATGTTTGATGACAAAAATATGAATGTATGTTATCCTGCTGAAATGATTTTTAAAACCAAAGCACTGACTGTAATATTTAAGTAATTTCAATGAAACTGGCTGTGCATTTATTTCAAAGGGCTTTCTTTGCCATTACCTTTTGTTTTGTCCTTATTTGTTTTCTATATTTTCTGATGTAAAGTATGGAAAGGATTTCTCCATAATGTCCCCTTTTCCAGACATATTGATGGGAGGTGGTGGGGGAGGGGGACAAAGTACCATAGAAAGCTCCCTGATTCTTGTATTCAGAATATTTTCAGACCAAAATAATTTATTTTGGTAAGATTGTGCCCTGAGTTTGTTGAGATAAAAAAATCCAAACAGAGATTTCACATTTGAAAGTTCATATACACACGCAATACAATTATTTATTTAAATAATTTACGTTGTATGTGACATTATAAATACACATTAATACCACACAATCATGTATAGTACCTGAGATGTTACAAAGAAATTGTATTTTTTACAAAAGATTTTTCATTCCCTCCTCATTTTAAACAGAAGTAATACTGAATGTGACTGTAAGAGATGATTTTTGTGAGGTGTAATTTTTAAAGAGATATTATTTTTTGAAAATATAAGTAAATGACAACTCAAGAGATTAAACCATAAAAATAGGGAAAAGGATACAGAACAAACCAGTTGATTGAAATAGATAAAGGAAAAGTTAAGCAAATAATAGATAAGGCAACATCCCTCGTCCCCAATTTCTCAGGGGGACAAACAGTTTTGTTGAAAATGAGGTTGAAATTCTTTCTTTGGCAGATGATGGAAATGATTGTAGGCCAGAAGTCACTAGACAACCTTAGATAATTCCATGTCAAAGAATTCCGCCCCCCATCCCCCCCCCCCCCCTCTTTCTCTGTTGACTTGTCCCGCTCGACCAAACAGAGACTGCTGAAACATTACACTTCACATAATATTCTTTTTCAGGCCAACTCCCACACAAAGGTATAATCAGACGTCTCAAATTCATAAATACTCCCAACCTCATTTATTTACCCCAGGACGGGATGGTATGGTACACAGGCATGGTGTACCGCGCCATTGTCAAACCACCTCCTACCAAAAAACCAACCCACACCCCCCCCCCCCCCCCCCCCCCCCCCCCCCCCCCCCCCCCCCCCCCCCCCCCCCCCCCCCCCCCCCCCCCCCCTCAATCCCATAAAACAACAACACCACCCCAACCCACACCACAACCCCCCAA
>NW_028234408.1:17199401-17236901 GCF_977035675.1 Penaeus japonicus
ACATACATACACATATGTACATATGCACATGTACATACACATACATACGTACATAAATGTATGTATATGTACTTGTATGCATGTGTGTGTGTGTGTGTATATATATATATATATATATATATATTTATATATATATATATATATTATATATATATATATATATATATATATTTATATATATATATATATATATATATATTTATATATATATAATTTTTTTTTTTATATATACATAATATATATACAAACATAATATACATACAAACACACATAATACACACATAATACACACATAATACACACATAATACACACACATAAACACACACATAAACACACACATAAACACACACATAAACACACACACACACACACACACACACACACACACACACACACACACACACACACACACACACACACACACACACACACACACACACACACACACACACACACACACACACACACACACACACACACACATATATTTATACATAAATGTGTGTGTGTATGTATGTGTGTGTGTGAATATATATTTAGATATATTTTTTAATGTATATTTAAATATGTATTATGTATACATATGTGTGTGTGTGTATTTGTGTGTTTGTATGTATAAACAGATGAAGCGCACACAAAAAACGCACATACATGTATGTCAGAAAGAATTGAGGCCCACCTTTTCCCTGTCGTAAAAAAAAGAATGCACTGATGCAATTAGTTCCATATACTTTAAATTCTCCATTTTGATAGAAAGGGAGACTTAGAAATGGACTTCAGTAGGAATATATTTGAAAATTGCTCCATACATTTCAAAATTTTAATAGTATTGAAAAAAATATATATATTGTGAGGGAACACCAGTTGTATACATAATTGCTGAGGTGATGGGGGAGGCAAAAATATTTACATTGTCACATAAAAAGAAAGCCAATAAGAGTTAGGGAATCATTACTAATAGATAGATCCTAGATTACAGGTAGTTATTGATGATGTATTGATAACCAGTAGCTTTCCCCAGACATGATCAATGCAGGTAGCTTTAAACTTTCCACATTCCTTGCAAGACACGTAAAACTTTTTTCTTTTTTTTCAATAGCAGCTTTATGGAACCAAAGTCCTATTATTTAATGATTTTTATTGAGCTTGGTTTTTGCATTCAAGAAGAATGGGATCTCAATAACTCCTTAAACGACCTGCCAAGTGAGAGAGAGAGCTTCATCTCCGTTGTGAAGGGAAGGTTACTGACCTGAAGGCATTTGCACAGGAGGAGCATGCAGGGAGTAGGAGTTCAATGTAATTTCATGAACATAAAAATAATTTGGAAGGGATTCAACCTTGGCAAAGAAGGAAAGACTTGAGAAATTTTCTTAGACCCTGGATATTTATTTGTAACAACATACTGTAGAAGTACAAGAGCCCAAGAATCTTGTGTACTGAGATGCACTCATTGTTGAAGGAGCAATATACAGTTTTATTCCCTCTAACTTTGGTTGACCATTACTTAATGATATATATCATTATTAATAGTGCAACATTTGTTATTAAGTCCTCCCTTATTCCTTGTGTATATCAGATGTCTTGTGTTTGTGTTCAGACAGTCCATATAAAGAGCAATAGGTTTATTGTAACCCAACTAGCTAACTGTAAACCAAAGAAGTAATGTAGGGACTGGGAATATATGGGTAACTAATCCATTTCACATTTTAATATCTGTAAGAAGCTACTGAAGCTCTATTTTTCAACAAATATTTTTGCTACATGAAATGACTGTGTCATTAATGACAAACTTGCCTTGTAGTTTTTAGAAGTGACATGTCCTCATTTAGTTCTTTGTATTATATATTGTATTATACTGTAATTCAGTCAATATTAAGATTACATTCAATTGTACATATGATCATGGTATTTTAATGTTGTGTGTGCCAAAATATGACATTTGTTACTTATCTATTGGCTATTGATAATCAAAATGTCTCTTTATATTAGTTACTTGTGACTTGGCTGACTTTGAAAATAATATATAAATTGAAATGTGTGAATGAATATAAATCACTGTAACTTTGTATTAATTACTGAATAAAATATCATATATAAATGATTGTCTTAATGCTGATCCTCTCCACATGATATGGATAAGAGAAGAAAACCTCCTTATGCTTATAAATGTTTATTATACATAGTCAGAGAAATGGCTAGATGGATAGATTGGTATTTGTCTGAAGTATTTTCTTTGGTAAAAATGCAACATTTTCATGTCATAAACATTAACTTCAGCCCCTGAATATGTATTTAAGGCTATTAGTACTGAAGGAATACCTTTTCCGATGCCTGTTTTTTCATAAATGTTAATTGTTATTCCCTGGACCAGGAATGCACATAACCTTACTGAATCTGATAGAACGAAAAGAAACCTAATGTGATATTTCCATTAAAGAAAGAAGCTTTATTTCCAGCTAAAAGGAACGCATGCTTTCATTCTTCCTCTCTCTCTACCAAACCGCGTTCGAGAAGGAAGTAATTCCTGGATGAGAGACGGGATGAGAGGTCAAAGGACCCTTCCACTGACCAGATGCAGGGTCCAGGAAAGTCGGTCACAAATATAAATGGTGCAGTTTGCGAACGTAGCAGTTGCGACGCTTAAAGCATTAATCAAGCAATCAGTTATGAATTAAAAGAGCACCTCGATCCAATAAGCATTTGTTAAAACTACGACTTCGTGCTTTTCATTGGTTAGCCAAAGACTTTTCTTCGCTCTCAAAACGCGTCTGCAATCACCGCCCTTTCATGGCATAAACACATTCACGCGCAATTTCTTCGAAGATCTTTTCTAAATATCAAACGGGCTAAATTTGGTTGTGTGTGTGTTAGGAAGATTTTTTTTTCAGAACAGAGTGAAACCTTAAAAATGATGCAAAGAAAATGTCACACTATTTGGTCATCGTTATCTCCAACTTTCAAGGAATGTTTGATTCTCCGGATGTCTGATTGGCTATCAGCTATTTTAGTTTGGCGAAATGGGGCTTTTCACAAACTGCGATTTGGTTTAGATTTATAATTCAAACATTTTGAATGTTTTCTGAGAGAGCCAGTAAGACCGAAACTCTTTTATAAAGTAATTTATGAATGTTTTTAGTTCAAGCTTAAGGAATATACGACAGGGTCGAGTTGCAACATTTGCGACAAATCTGACGTCACAAGTTGATTCTTGGATTGTTCTGAAGCCAGTGCGAGTCTGATTGCATCGCCATCCAAGAGGCGCCATTGCCCTGCCGGAAACACGCTTTCAAAACGCGTCCGCCAATCACCGCAAAATAATTAACTTAAAACCGTTAAAAACGACATGATTCAAATTTGACACTGCTTGATGATCGCTAAACCCAACTTTAAAGGAACTATTTTTGTTTTTAAGGATGTCTGATTAGCTCTCAACTATTTTAGGTGACAGGGATCAGCCTTTAGAATGTGATGAAATTCAAAATCTCAAATAGCGCATTAGTATCATTAAGTGGCCCTAGGTTCGCCCCGACCTCCGCACCTGTCGATACTTTAAATTAGCAAAGGATTTCAATCATCTATCTACCTCTGCTTAACTTATCGAAATGATCTAAGCCATGATGCGGTTTGGAAAAAAAAACTGAACATATTACATATTGTCATTATTTTCAAGAAGACCAGTAAGAGCGTAACTCTTTTGTAACGTAACTTATGAGTGATTTAGTTCCAGCTTGAGGAATTTGCGACGTGGTTGAGCAGTGGCAAAGGTTGCGCCAGATCTGACGTTGCAAGTTATTTCTTGGATCAGTCGACCCAGGGTGAGCGCAAATTCGCTTTATTTGCGACCAAAGCAGAGCTCCGACGGCGCAAAGCGTTTCTTTGATCCGCCGGCCGGACCGTGGGTTTTGTATTAACTAAGTGTAATCCTGTCAGGGACGCATCTCGTGCACTTTTTGTTGCCCTTGAAATGTAAGGAACTCGGACCCGCTCATGAAGCTCCATCAGCCACTGTAGGTGCACCCAAACATACACTCAACTGCTCATACGGTTGATTTGATAGCATCATCCATCCGAAGCCGAGTATGACAACATACCAAGAAATTAAACTCCATTCCACATCGATGCCAAAAGTTTCCTTGGAGGTGGGTGATATTGCGGCCCTCTGGATGTTGGCTGAGGGTTTCACCTGGTCTCGCAAGATTGGCATTGCCGCAGAATCTTGAAGGGCGGGTAACTTCACAAGGACAACGAACACCCTGTCCTTTACACGGCCTTTACGGAACAAGTTTTGTACGTCTGTCATCTTCACTTGGCCAACGGTGTGCCCATCAAGGGCTCCATGAGAGATGCATCGATGGAGCTAAAGATACGGATTGAAGTGAACAGATAAAATCTTAAATCATGAAGACAGCACACAATTCCCTTTAACAAAATGTTTTCTGGTTTGAAACCCATGAACTCTAATCACAAGGAAATAGAAAAAAAGGAATGGAATGAAGGCCGTTATAACAACACACATACAATGCTTAGTAATTGCTTGTCAACATTTTACTTATTTCCTAAAATAACATTCACAGTTAAACAACTTGTATGTTAAGTGGAAAACCCTAAAGACTGCAATATCCCCAGTTCACAAGGAAAATCAAAGAAATGTATAGATTTCCCTTAAGGAAATGGCAGAAATGGAAGATGAATTTGGTGAACCAGTTATCTGGTTTAGATTGAAAATACGATATTAACCAAATTCAGATGGTTCAGCTTTGGCTGCGAAGTATTAGTCCAAACAGAACCAAATAAAAAATATTCAATTGGTAATGAAAGGTTAGGGTTGGAAATTGAATGCGGTTTTTACTTTATATATTCCTATCACTTAGTTTCCTCATATACGAATTATCCCTCAAAATACCCTTTATTCTATTGAGCCTGATCGGTGCCAATCAAAAAGCATGAATCTGCCACTCGGTTATCAATGAATCCAGTCTGTATATCAGGTAAGTTGATATCAAGTTAATGCACAATCATCTCCGTCTCGCCGTTTTCCATTGCACTCAATTTGATTCAGAAATGTAACCGGATCAGAATTAAGTTTTATCATTTATTATCGATCATCATATTATTATTCATCATTATTATAATCTTTATATCTTTAGTATCATAATCATCATCATAACCATTAATAATCTTCATTCATCGTTAAAGAAGAAAATTCCCAATGCCAGATCCCCTGAAGTTCATTAGATTACTATGATAGAGGCCATTAATCATAGCCAGCGGGAATTTCGTTTCTGGACTTGCCATTTTGAAGCCCGAGGTGTGGGATTCAACACTTTCTCAGCTGTTGTGTATAGTGTGTGTATTATAATTTTAGATGATTGTAGGAGCGATCGTAAAAGTCAGACGTTTCTTTCGACGCATTTCCTAGACACTACTTTGTGCAATATTTGGAAGCATGTTCCGTCATTACATGCACCAGAGGATAAGAAACCATTCAACCATTCCACTCCTGGATGTCGATATACAGTGGTGTTGCACGAGTTTTAAAACTATTGATATGAAGTAAATGTATGCCATATACATAAATGCATTGTTAACACTGATACCTTTGTTCCGTTTCATTACCATGTATTTTTATTACAGCGTTATGAACCAATGTGACAGCAAAATAAAAAGGTGCTGACAATACCGATGTGGTGAATGAAATAGGGGCTATAACAATATAAGGACAAACAATAACTAAGGAAATTACTTTTTGTGAATATATGTGAATGCGCCGCAGTACGACTGCCGATACACCGCGGGAACATTTATCTTGTTTAGAATTCCCTCGAATCTTACCGGAATTTCCTATCCAATGTTAGGTCCACGAAGTTAACCCGTTGTGAACGGGTAAAGTGACATGCATGCCAAACACCTGTTGGCCTGACGACGGGTGGCATGAAGTAGGTGCCAGTGGCTATGGCATATGTGACGTCAGTGGGAGAGTCATTAGCGAGCCATACTCAGTACAACAAGCATAGTAATCCAATGTAGTGATAATGATGCCAATTGCAATTATACCTACTATAATTGCTATGATCTTTATCAAAATGGGTTTAGTTTAGTACCCCAAACCTAGATGGCACCACCCTCGCATTTCACCCGGAAAGAAAGCCGTGAAAGTCGCTCATCCATGTTCTTTCCCAACCACGTTAAAGCACCGGCGACGCAGGATGTGCAAGCAGAATGAGAAAAGGAAGTGATCGAGAACATGCATCGCGCTGTGGCTCTCGAAGTCGTAAGCACAGGTCTACTTCCTCCTCCTCGCCTCTCCATTTTCGTTCGGGAAGATCATTTCTTTCGCATTTGTTTAGGAAAGTACGAGAGGACAGAGGGACAGAGGGACAGAGGGACAGATGGAGAGTGGAGAGTGGAGAGTGGAGAGTGGAGAGTGGAGAGGGGAGAGGGGAGAGGGGAGAGGGAGAGATGGTAAGAAAGAATGTATGAATAAATAAACAGATAAAGTTTGATAGATTAAAAAAAACATGGACAAACAAATAGATAGAGATAAAGTGACACATCCATAAAGAGGGTCACAAGTATGTTTCTGTGGATACAGGTGTTTAGAATGGTGACTTGGTTGGCTTTATTTGCCATAGTATTTTACACCTCAAAGGCGAAGAAAAAAAGAAGTTAAATTTCATATTTATTATCAAAATAAAATATTAAAACTTCAACAGATAATCATCTACAATCATTCATAGAAAAAACCTTTGGTATTGAATCGGACAGCCATAAGTGTGTCTGGATTCCTACAAGAAACCCAAACCAGGTGTCTGTTCTTGGTCTGCATCTTCTGCAAGTCAACAGGATTGCTGCACACCGAGATTTGCTGGAAAAGCCGGAATCCCTGAAAAGACAGCAAATTAGCATACTCTAAGAGCACCGTTCTTCTGTTTGTTCACTTGGAATTGGGACACTGGGTTGAGCGGACACTGCTTATCATTTCGTGACACAGAACTGTACTTACTTCAGAAACTGTGTATTCATAAACCTCCAGGGTGTTCGTGTGCTCTGAGAGGAGTAACAGGTACAGGTCGTCTCCTATTCGCATGTGTTCTTGAGCGACGACACCGTAGGATGCTAGGGACTCGTATGGCTTGAATTTGGACGTCGAATCGTCGAATCTGAATACCTGCGGAAGACATTTTAAGAACGACAGTAAGAAATAAGTGGGTCATTCAGATATATGTCCATTAGGTAAATGTGCAATTAGATTCATATTGGTAAGATTGATTTCGTCACACAATGCTATGATGAAAACTAACCAGAACTTTCGTCGTATATTTCACGTTATCTTCAAAGGAAGAGAAGTCAGCAGCTTTTAGCTGGGCCAAAGTGAAGAAATGTTCCTGCTCTGGTTTACTTGAACTCAGGAACATTGCTGACGTCACGTGGTCTCCCATGTACTCTCCTTGTAGTGTAAACTACAGAAAAAAAGAAAATCACTTAATAACTTATTGAGTTCCGTTACTCAATTTTTTAAATCTCATGCGGCAACAAGAAATCCCATATTATGTAAAGTCCACAAACCAATATCAAGCGAGATTACACAGCCTGGACGTTCATAAAACCCAACCTACCTTTTCCTGGGAAGGAGACCAACCGTATATACGCGACGTTGCAGTGTAGGGATCGCTCGTACTGTTCCCATTCACAGTATTTGCTACCAACATGTACCATCGGCCATTGACCTAGAAATAGGTTTCGGTTATACATATTTTCGCCGTGAAATCAAATAACAAAGAAAACCCGAGAATGCCAAGGAAAGGTACCTTTGCCAAATCCACTGTCGAGGCACTGTTGTGCGCGCGTGTTGACCAGACCTTGGTTAAGTGGCTCTCCTCTACCCTCAGTACAGTGACCGAGGTGGTCTCTGCTGGGTCCGTCACTGTTCAAGGGGTTTTGCGTTGAGAGAATGTATGGATAATTTTTTTTTCTTATTTCATGAGAACGGACGCGATGTTGTAATTGGAATGTAAATTTGAGTTTAAAGTTCTGGAACTTCAGATTTATATCCTTGCTGTAATAGTCATTATCAGTTTACATCAAAAGAAAACCTATTCACATACTCGAACAGTGCAAGTTTGTTTTCTTAAGACAAAACATTGCATCTTTTCTTTCGTTACATTAAATATTTCCTTAAAACTGGTCTCGTTTACTGTCCAACTTACCATCAGCCATACGACCAACAGTGACAAAATAAGTTTGGTTAACTCCATTGGCATCTGCTGTAAAAGATGCAGCGTCGCTAACCAAGCCCAGTGTGTCATCCAAGATAACTTGCGTACCATCATTCTGTATTTTAAAAGTGCTGAATCCTACTTGGCCAAAACATCTGTACAAAATCAAGAAATTCATTTAATAGATGATCCAAATATAAAGAACTAATTGATGTGTAATTTTTTATCCAGCCGTTTTATAAAAAAAAGTCATACTCATGCTCAAGCCTTGTTCCTTCGTAGTAATTGCTCTCGAAGAATAATACAGAACGGTCATTGATAGTAACATTATGCTGCAGGTTCCCATCTTCTCCAACCTGTATCAAGGAATGATTCTGTAGGATCCGATATCCTCGGGTAATTACAGTATAATACCAAATGAATATCATCCGACCATAACCCTATAAAATCTTCTCGGGCCATTCAACCTCACCTGGTACAATGCAGACCTCGTTTCGCATGTGCAAGCCAGGCCGCAGTCCCTCACCGCCACCAAGTGCGTTTCCTCCCCCCATTGCCCGCGAGTCAATTTCCCTGCGAATTCAACGCGCTGCGTCCACACACTCTCCCCATAAGAGATCTTCTCGTACGCGCCTAGAAAAAAATCGTAATTTGAATACATGTCCGCACTGAGGTGATTATTCGTGTTATACACTTGGATCAACTTACCACATGTTAGACGATCATTGTCCGCTTGAACAGTTGTGAACTTGGTATTCAGGTCGTTGATCCTTTCCCTTTGGGACTCGATGTTAGACATGATGCTGGACACCTCGAGGTCAAGGTCACGGAGGCCGAGGCCGTTGACTGTTCCTTGCACAGCGACCGACGCTTCCGATTCTACCACGTTCTCGATGACCTGATCGGGATATTTCATCATCGACGTGTTGCTTAGAGATTTAACAAATGTACATTATTCAGACACACATGTAGCAAGTATAAAATAGGA
The DNA here is from genome assembly GCF_977035675.1 of Penaeus japonicus. Lineage (NCBI taxonomy): Eukaryota > Metazoa > Arthropoda > Malacostraca > Decapoda > Penaeidae > Penaeus > Penaeus japonicus. Next base: position 17,208,608 of record NW_028234408.1, read on the forward strand.
TGGAATAACAACTAAACCAACCAAACTGTGTTCGAAGGTGGCGGGTCTGTCCTTCCAAACAATGGTTCTGTTCAGCTCCTTTACATGAATTCCATTGATTTGCATCAAATCAACATTTCCATGAACAAGGAGGCCTCCATCTAACACCTTAACACCGGTGATATTTTGTCGAGATTTACCATATTTGACAACGAGATCAGACAGCATAACACTGTTGATCTCTTCTACCCCAAGGTCACCTGTGCGAAATATCCCAGCATTAGTTTTTACAATCCTGGCTTCAGTATTGTATCAATGGAGAATATAGGAAGTGCATGATTGTCTATGCTCGTATAGCCATTGCACAATCCAACCTTGAACTTCAATTTCTTCAAAAATGCAGTGTGAAGTCAACGTCTCATTGCTGTTCAGAGTAATACGTTCCTCAAGCAACTTCTTTAGGTCTATTCCATCCAGGTGTCCATTCACCTGAAATCAGAGTCATCGCCTTTAAATTTCAAAATTTACACTGTATTGACTTTTTAAAAAATCACAACTATCAGCGCTGACAGATTAAAAGCAAATCTTCTCTGGCAACTTGCCTTTAGATTTCCACGAACACTAATGGGAGCAGCGAAGGCAAGGTCACTGGGTATTTGCTGGTCCTTGGAGAGCACAATCAAGTCGCTTGCTGGGACGTCACCAAGTGTTCCTGTGGGGCATCTTTATTTAAGCCTTTTGTATTACGGTATTTACTGTGCAGATGATACAGAGCAAAGTGTTTGATAATCTGGTTTTAGTACACGTAGACTTCCCTGGCAGCAGTTTAACAACACATTAGCTTTGCTTCTAATTGCTTATATTTGTCTGAATCTGAGAAATGTGTACTGATACTTAAGATTCCATTTAATGCAGTCTAATATAGTATATAATCTAAATCAAAATAAAATATCTAGCGGTATAAAGAACGCTATTTTAGAACCCTTTCAGGTGGTGGTGTCCCTCGTGTGCCATAAAACACGTCTACATAACTTGTGCTAAACTGCTCTTCTCACCAGCTACGTCCAGGTTCTCAGCAGCAAAGCCATCAATGAAAACCTTATGGCCGTCAATAGAGAATGAATCACTCGTCGTTAATACTGCTTGACTGCCAAGAGCCGACATGTTCAAGGCGTTGATCAGCACTCCATCATCATCAAGAGGAGATATGCTGGTGCTTACAGTCATATTCTTCACCAGGACATCATTGGTAAAGTGGAGATCACAGCTGATGACCTGAAATATATTAAGGGAAAACAACTTTGTTTTTTTCAGCGAGGGAATATGTGTATTACCTTTCACACGTAATGGGTACCAACCGTGTTTTCATTATCCTGTACAGTTACATCATAAAGCTCATCCACTTGAACTCCATCAATAGTTTCTGCCCAAAGGTCGTGCATGTGCACATCAGAAGAAAATGTTGCACTTCCTGCAGAAGACACATACTAGATAGTAATGTACATATGTTTGGCAATCCGTACTTGCAGTTTAACCAGAGGCAACCAATACATCTAATAAACACTTGATACTATATTCGTCTCCACTAATACATCGCTATTGAGGATACATGTCATGAGCAAGGTTTTGAAGTTTTGAAGAGGTATGGGAAGACTTGCTAAGCTTCCTGTGCGGGAACAACTAAAACATCTAAGAATTCCATTTAACTACTAGGCTCATGTTAGGGATTCCCCTTCATCTTCCCATTGAACGCAGTCGAGAAGACACTTCTAAAATAGTTCATGCACTATTGAAAAAAAGCAAACTTAGAGCACATTACTATCTACTTGCCTGTTATTTCTTGATCGGAGGATTTGCGGACCAAAGTCTCAAGGAAACGCTGGACATTAATCTCGGGGGTTTCAGCCAGGAGTCTCTCGGACGTAGCTTTCCCCTTCACCTCAAGTTTATGTAGAGTGACTGGTGAAAATATGTCGACCTCCCCAGCACTTTGGTTCCAAGAAGCGGACATCTCGAGCTGTGGAATCACCATGGTTTTTATACTATTATTACATTTAAATACACGCACATGTATAGGTATAACCCCCCCCCACATAATTTTATACATATATATTACATACTACACAATTGTGTGTGTGTGTGTGTGTGTGTTATTTAAGTAAATCATACACACACATTTCAATCTGCCATGTCAGCATCACAAGTACCACTACATACAGCCAGAATATCGCAGCCATCGAGGAAGCCTGTGCCAGACATGACGTCACTCATGGCGACGTCCTCCTCGAAGACGACTGTTCCATCCAAAACGCCGGCCTGATCCACGAGCAAAAGGTCAGTGGTATTCACTCCGTCAATAACTGGGGCATCAATATTTGCTGTATGAAAGAGATTAACAAATTTCAGAATAGGAGAGGAAATAAAGTTCTTATTTTGAATCTAAACACGTAGATAGCTTACTATTGTGCACTTCTAAAGGTAGGAACATATTTATAATTACACAAACACATATCGTACCAGCTGTAATATCAGAGTTGAAAGTGTAGTTGCCAAGGATACTCTGATCACCATGTTTGGTCAAAATTCTGGGTACAAGTTCGGCCAAATTGATACCATTGATTGTGGTAGGATTGAAATCGCCCAGGACAAGTACAGGTCGATCTAGCCTTTTTGTTCCAGTGATTGTACCATTGTAGTTCACTGGCACTACCTGGAAATGAGTTCTCTCTCTCAGACACAGCCACGAAGTTGGCAACCCTAAAGTCGCGTGCATGTTTTTCCACGTTAAGAAAAAGAAATGCTTACCATATTCAAATGGTCAGTCCAGTTCTTCTTATTTACTACATACAGATTCGGCGTCTGGGTGAAGTGAAGCGCCCCGTTTACGGTGACCTTCCCTTCTAAAACTTGCGGTTGCAACGATTGCCTCCTGAGGCTGCGTGTTGCTAGGTCGTCAACGTCAACTCCATCAACCGTGCCAGTGACGTGGAGTTGGTCTACTGTCATTTTCAAAGATAATTACACAAATTATTGTACTTCCTGGTTGGTTTGTATATCTTAGTATTTTTGTTTTAAAGAATGTCAGTTTTGTTTGATCCAAGAAAATCATTGAGTCTATACCTATCAACTTGTTTGCAATTCATCCATGATTTGCATTGACTATTTAGTGTCCAAGGAAAAACATTTGCAAACGATCTGAGCTCTCCACAAGAGACGCATGCTAATCTTTAGAAAACGTTACCCATATTTCGTTTTACTTTGAGAAACCCACTCACTGTTCTTTATTACAACACGTCACATGTAAGTACCGGTAACTGTTCCTTCGAAGTCAAGAGGTCCAGAAATCGTCGCATTTTCGTTTGTTAACACAATGTCAGCTGCTGCCGCTTCCAGACGTATACCGTTCAGACTCTCCAGCACCAAGTCAGCGTTGGACGGACTCACTGATTCGGCTTTTACCTTCCTCGTAAAGGTGAGGGTTTCTTTCATGCAAACGAAGGGTACGGGGGGTGGGGGGGGGGGTAAAGAGAAATCAGGAAATATATAGAATCAACTGGTTAATTTAAGAAAAAAAAATATGCTTACTGTAAGGTTTTAACTTACCTGTGTGAGGTACAGTATGATCCAACATCAGTAGGTCCGAGGATACATTCCAACCGTTCAGTTTTCCACTGAGAGACAAGTCACCATCAACTGTCAACTTTCCACCCATTTCCTGCAAATGTGAAAATGAAGAAAAAGACCTCGACCAGGTTACACAGACTATAACTATATCCAAAAGCAGTAAAAGAATGTGAATGACAGAAACACTCACCACTTTCCCTTCTATGACCTGCTCACTTGTTCTGTCGATTACCTCGGTCTCCAAATCGGAAACATCCACTTCATCTATAGTCTTGCTATCAATCATTTCCAGATCTCCCTTTATTGTTACTGGGGCCTGTGTTGGTACAGACATATCAGGACGTGCAAGAACATTATAGTGGGGAATAGTGGGTGATTTACTTAAGAATGAAGAATGCTCATCAATAACTAACGCAGTTTTGTTACCTGGAAAACATATGCTCCAGCAACGGTCTGTGGTCCCTTTACATTGAAGTAGTCGGTCATCTGATGCCGGTTTATACTTGCTCCATTCATGGAATCTCTTGAAAGCGGAACACCAATTAATCGTTGGGTTATGTAAACTGTACAGTCTAACACCAAGATTATGCTATTATGCAACCATAGGTTATAGAATTCAAAACACTCCTCTGGTCCCGTCATGATGTCCCTCACCAACTCTAATTCAACGGAACACCAACCGGAAATATGTTATTCTGCAAAGTGAAACTCAAAGCAATTTCCTGGTGTCAACTGTGTGGGTTTGAATGCGTTGCCCTTTGATTCTTCAATTTCATCATAGTTTTTTTTTTCTTCCATAGAAATTCATGGATTCTGTAGGAATATTTCTACTGCTCATTTGAAGTTATAATTGTATCTAAATTCCGAAAACAAAGTCATACAAAAGACCTGATTTGTAAATAGACAAAAAAAAGTCCCCTATGAAAATTTAGATACTTCGGCGTAATAATATAAATACAAATTTAAAGTTTTATGCAAGGATAACTGTACCTGTCACCTGCTATATGCTGTAATTTTGCCACTGTTGAAATTATGTCCGCAAGTAGTTTGGAATATCAAAGATATGAAAACAACAAACTAACTATTGGCAAACTGAACTGGAAAGGGACAACTTTTTTTGTTTTTGTTTTTTTGTGTGCTTTGCTGTTGAGCATATCTTTATATTGATTGTCTGTTTTATGAAGGAAAACGGTGCATGAATGATCAGAATAGTCATGAAATAGGCAAACATTAATTAATTTCAATTTTCCACAATTCATATATCTATAGGTATTATTAATTTCACATATAGAAACCTAGTCCTCGCTTGCTTTTTCCCAGTATCACCTCTTCCTCTAAAGCGTCAATTTTGTTGAAGAATAATTGGTGAAAATGCGACCAATCATAATTCTTCAACAGAATCCTTATCCGATTTGTGAGCATCCATACCAAAACGGACTTATTATTTACATTCTATGAAATGTGTATTAGGCCTATTATCAGCATACAAAATCACCGCCACAGCTCAAATCAGCTCGTGCCCACGGACAGTCATACAACAAAATGCACTCCTTCCTCGTCACTGAGAGGACTCACCGGAAAGTGGCGTTGTTCAGGGAAGGCGAAGCCGTGACCACTTGATCTGTGCTCTTCCTCCAGTATCGTCTGTCGATGCCACTCATCGCAAGGTCATTTATGTTGCCTGTCGTCACATTTCCTGATGCCTGAAACATCACTTGTTACTAAAGATATTAAAACTAGGAATAAGTCTGTAATTTACCTGTTTCATCATTGGTACTTAGAACCTCTCAAAAGATTGATGGGCCATCTACATGGTCTTGACTTTCCCAATTTGGAGCCAGCTTCCCTGTCAGCTCAAGACTGCTGATGAGTCTGCCTCCAACCATGTCCACTCCCTGTAGTTCATCAGTCCTTCCCCTTACCAAAGCAAAGCAGTTGCCGTCTTAGGCTTTAGCAAATCGTCTGCCCTCTTTTCTCTTCCCCTAATAACCCTTAACAATTGTCCTTAGATCCTTTCATCTCTGCTCATTCCATAGATGAAACATGACCAAAATATGAAAGGGCTTCGCAACGGCCTTCAATTTACTAGAGAATGTCATAATGGCATTGTTATAAATCTTCCTGCCAGTGCTTGGAGGAAAGTTTAAGTAGCATCACCATTACTGGAGATTACCAAAAAGCACCAGCTGACCGGGCAAAGTTTCCGAAGGACTGATTATTGTGGCTAGGGCGTGATATGACGCAATGAATCAGCGTTATAATAACCTCTTTTCAGAATTTCTTAGTCTGTTTTACTTAACTGGGTGTGTTTGAAGGTTATAGAATGTAATATATCAAATATTACTTTACTGAAAAAATAATATTGATGATAATTTCTACTGATTTTGGTTGGAAATTAATTATTCCGAAATTGAAGGGGATTGGGAAAGGAAAAAAATCAGTGAAAGATTACTAAAGTAACTATTTTTAAAAAGTAGATTACCGCCTCAGGTGAGTCGCAGACTGACGACCACAAACCTTCCACTTATAGATCGGTCAGAGGCACGTCAACGGTATACTTATTTATTTAAGTATTTATTTTTAAGAAGATCCATGCCCTGCTCATAGTAGTAAGTGCTCACTTGTCTTTTTTACGAACTTTGTAATCTAGTGATATGTGCAAAGTTGTGTTGTTTGCGATGTCCCCTCTAATTCCAGTTTAAGCTTTTCCGAGGACTAGAGTCACGAGGCCGAGCGGCCATTCCGGAAAGCGTTCAGTTACCCATTTTGTGTACAATTTTCGTCGTGATATTGACCTATATGTGGAAAATTTCATGCTCCCTGTTCCCTCCGGCTGCCTTACGAGCTCTAATCGTGAGGCATCCCAGGTGTAACACATTAATATTTCATACATTGCCTTATTGTGTCATGCGTTGTACATGTGCATTTGGAAGCGGATTCTTCGGACTCGAAAGTTTGGAGTGAGAGGAACCTTTGGCGTGGCATTCGTCAATGTCAGTTCCACAAGTGCTCTCAATATATAAATAAATATAAATAAATATAAATGTAAATGAATAAACAAATGTAAATGATTATAAATAAAAAAATAAATAAATATAAATATATATAAGTAAATAAATACAAATAGATCAATAAAAAAAAAAAAATGTGTGTGCGTGTGTGTGCGCGCGCGCACGTGTGTATTGCGCGCACCTCACTGGCCTTAACTTAAACCCCCATCCCTCGGAATGCGAGGGTAATCTTGGTGTAATAAGCTTGAAGTTTGGGTACTCTGAAAGCTGGTACGGTGAAACAGACGATAGTATGAGTTGTGCGGTTTACTGTTGGAAACCGACTTGCACGAGCGAGTAGTGGGCAGCAGCTAAGCAATGAGTGATGGCCATACCGAGTGCCGATGGACGGAAGGGAACGCGGACGAGGGCGTCTTCGTGCCTGGTAAACTGAGCTGGTAAGGTTATAATGTTTTGTTACACAAGCAGGACGTGCAAAGGTTACTTCGCACGGCGGTACACAATACATGTGGATATTAATACGAGATTGCACTGCAGATACGATATAACAAACAGAAATTATAGCATATAATGAATGGTCGTTTATGAGCAGTAGCGGATCTGACATCGCCATATGAATATTGGGTTGCACAGACTGTTCTCTCCAACGCAAGACTTTTGAGTCTTAATATTTTCTAACTAAAGATCTGATCCCTTCTAAAGTTTCGATTTTTTTTAAATCGGCCTGAAGTTGTGTTCACAACAGGCCAACCTCGCCTCCTACCCTTTTAAAATGGAATATACTGTGCAGCTATCTTCGAATTCGATGAATGGGCATAAAAACTGAATATGGCCTTCATATTGCCATGACGGCTTATGCCCACATAGTGCAATTACCAATAAAATCCTACATCCCCATAATCATGAATGTCAAACAGTTATGACTGGCAAATGTAAAACAAAGGTCAAGTCGCGGAAACTTATTCTGGGATAAGATATTCTTACAATGCCCCCACCTGGAGAGGAACAGTCAGGTCGACAGCCTCATTAATCACAAAGCTGTCCATGTATTCCATCTTTTTAAGGGATGAAGGGTCGACCATGTTGATTGTAGCACCTTCAGTCATGAGGACACCATCGCCGCTCGTCACTCGCACACTGCCATTGAATGTGATGCGACCTGTCATGAAATACAGCCAGTTCCATATTTGAATATATTAATGAGCGTACTGCATACGAAAAACTTGTACATAGGGATTGAGATCATGTAAACAGTCAAAGTGAAAATCAGGTCACGATTTGTTAAATAAAAATGTTAGATATAAAATGCCTAGTTTACACGAAAATCTGACACTTAGTATTAAAAAAATGATAACTTTATCATACTGCCCCCTTGACTACAATGTACATTATACTCAACGTTCTGATTTTACTTTTAATTAAATACACCTTTATGTTGCAATTATTTTTTCAAACATACTTTGTATGCCATTAGATATCTCTCCAACTATTAGCATTCGTATTGTAAGCAATAGAACATGCCTACAGTATATGACGACTGGAGTCCACATGTATTTATGACAAGTGGACAGCTTCCATCATCAATTACCATAAGATATAACAACCATCTCTTGCAGTCCTTTCAGATTATTACTTAATCGAGTCTAACAAATGAATCACAAAAAACGCTATTCTAACGATAAAAAATCTACATACTTAAGCAATTTATAAGAATTGTAACAATACTCAAAGAAGACTATGCTCTCATACCGAGTAGTTTACTAGTCCAGTGGTAACAACTTCAAGGAATATTTATCATTCTCCTCAAAATGTGGATCGAAATGTAATCATCCATATGGCTGAGGACCCTGTATGCTAATCAATAACGAGTGATGATTGACTTCAGTACCACATAAAAACTCATGACAAGTAGGAAGGAGCCACAAAATCAAACACATTTGTCTCCCATTTTAGGTTACCAACGACTAGAACAATCAGATTACATAAATATAACATGTCAATCTGAAAAATAAGAGTAACGATTTCTTAAAGAGCAAGAGGAACCTCAGGCCAATACCCCTACCCTACAGAAGACAATGATCAGCAGAACAAACTTACCGTCTATTACCTGGTCACCTGTAGTAAGGACTGCATCTTGGCTGAGGTCGAGTCCGTTTATATTCCCACTATTCATGGCCGTGGTGACAGTGGCCTGGTCGAAGTGATAGCTGCCTGATATGACGTCATTGGAAGACACCTTTAACATGTCACTCCACGAGATGCCGTTCACTCTAGGGTTAGTGACACTATCTTCCACGCTTACATCACCGCGGTAAGTGATCCCACCTGCAGACATGAAAGACATCTTGCAATATGAATATCATAATTCTCATTTCCATTATGCAGTTTTATCTTCACAGTCAAAAGCAGTGACTTGTTTAATTTTACCCGATAACGTAAAGTCGCCCGAAGTCTTGACGACGGACTGGTTAAGCACATTCAAATCGACATCATTTATGAGCTTAACCTCGGCGTTGCCTTCCACCTTGACAGCACCCAGGTTATAGTCGCCTCTCAGGGTCTGGGTCGTTCGTAGGTTTGTGTATACAGCACGATTCGTCAGATCAGCTAAATCAACCTGTGCAAATTGAATGAAAGCTCTGCAACTGTTCGGGGATGCAATGTACAATATATTAATCTAACAAATTTCGCATACATACACCATTAACTAAACCAGCGTCCAATCTCTCGACTACAGTTAGATTCTGTAAAGTCTTCTCATCAGTGAAGGTGGCATTGTCGTCCTTTGTAACCATGTGATCTGAATCTACACCGTTGATAAGAAGGGACATGTTATCGCCAGAGTTGATGGTCATCGCATGGACGTGGTTGTACGTGTGGTTACCAGTCACTTCCTGTGAGGTGGCACTCTTTAGCATAAACTCTGAAAGGAATGGGCGAGGCCAGGTCAGTTCAGTTTTTATTACAAAGGAAGTGGATATATAATGGGATGGACGAAGAAGAGTACATCCTTCTCTGGTAGGTCTATACAGTCGTGATCTTTGGCAGAATTATTTTTTCTCCTAATTTGATGATGTGGTAGTACTAGAAGTATTTAAGGTAACATGGACAGGACCACTGTTGGCAAGAGATGAAGAAAAACACTTTCGTGATGTTCATGTCAGGAAGATGGATTTATTATAGTATAATTAGCTTTTTCCGTGTGAAAACTATTCTGAAACACCATTTCTACTTGTAAAGGCATATACAAACTTTTAATAAGGGGATAACTAAAACATGTCTACGAAATTGTGATATTTTTAAGGGTGAAACGTTTTCTGACATTCCGGATGACGGTTTCCAGAACAAATTATGTAAAGAAGCTACTCTCACGTCTCCAACTCGACCGAAAAAAATATTAAAGAAGGTAAATTCTGAGTCGCAGCATAAACAATTATCACCCTATCATGCTCTTTGCCTACAATTAAACAGAGGGATGAGCAAGGCTACACATTGCTTACTGCGAAAGGAGCACAACTGCAGACTCTTTCCATCATATGCACGCGTCTTAGAAGCTAAACAGTCATGCTATCCTACTGGAATGCTAATAGATGATTTTGACATGAAGCTTCCATTACAAGCTCTGCTTGATCATATGGTCATGAGATTAATTGAACTACAAAGAGAGGCATTTGAATTACTGATTGCCAGCTAGTGGAATAGACACAGCCACAGAGTCAGAGTTGTCTGCCACCTTCATTTGCCCTATCACTATAAAGGTACAGGACACTAACATCATAGTGTGGCAGAATCTGGCCCCATCATCTCCAATTTATTTTCGACCTCTCCATTTGCAGTTTGCTAAAGAAACACCAGAATCAACGAGTAAAGAGTTTTCTCGTTTTACCAGTGAAATAACTGCACTTCAGCCAACCACTGAAACAGGCATTGAGATTGCACATAACATCATTCCAACCATGGTAGACGGCAAGGTGTGTCAAGCCTTATCAGGGAATCCATCATCATCGTCATGCTACATCTGCTTGCCCGCCATGAAGCCATCACAAATGAACAATTTAAATGATAAAGGAAAAAAAGGCGTTGCTAATTATCATATAAAACACAGCATCTCCTCACTGCATCTGTACATAAATTGCATGGAGTGTGTACTACATATTGCCTACAGAATGCAGCTAAAAACATGGAAGGTTCAAGGAAAGGAAGCGCATGATGCTATGGCAGCTGAAAAGAAGAGAGTTCAGAAAGAGCTGAAAAATGAACTCCACATAAATGTCGATGTCAAGGCAGTGGTAACACCAATAACGGCAATACTGTGAGGAAGTTTTTTAAAGAGTGGGCTTTTGTAGCCAGAATAACTGGAGTTGATGGTGAGGTTATCCGGAGGTTAGGGGTCTTGCTAACTGGTTGGATCACACGTGTAAAATCTCTCGGTCAAGAGTAAATGAAGACCTGATGCATTGGCTCCTTGCATCCTCTGATCCAATGGTTGCAGTCCACCGCAAAAGAGGAATGGAAAAAGACAACGAACTCTCCCAGGATGTTCTTTCATTATCAAAAGAATCTTCATACCAACTTGGATGTGGAAAGTGAGTGATGAAAGTGATGATGGAAATTAGTGCCATATAGGCAACATTTGTCGCTAGGTTTTCTGCTATCTTGTATATTTACAGTAATATTATTGTTAATGTTGTGTTTAGTTCTTTGTTTGAACAAATTTGTTTTATTTATCTTGATGTCATTAATAAACATGACAATACACTATCCGTTAGTTTTTTTATTCATCTTCAAAATATAAAAGGCTATATGGAAAGGAAGATATGATGATTAATAATTAGTCAGAATTATTTAGTTAAATGTGATGTTAATTCCCGTAGATTTTCTTTTGTGAAGCGCGTGGCCACGTTTTCTCCAAACGAGACCAGTGTGCGCCGTGGTGATCGGACGTGTTTTTGCCTCCTCTCCGCCGCAACATTACAACTCAGCAAACCATGCCATCTCATGGTCCCGCAGTGTCAGAGGGAACTCTGACCCCTCCCCTGAGTTTGTAGGGGCCAACCAGGGGGCCTCCCTGGTGCTTCCTCGGGCAGCTAGCACGAGCTCTTATCCCCAGAGTTAAAGGGGACCCTTGGCCCAGGGTAATGTGCCCCTTTCCCAGGGTACCGGGACCTCAGCCCTAGGAGATGGGCCCCCAGGCAGCTTGGATCAAAGCTGCCTCCCCGCCCAGGAGAATGGGCACCCCCATGGCAGCCAGGGTCAAGGCTGCTCCCCGTCCCAGGGTAAGGGGCACCCTAGCACCCAAAGTAACCCTAACAGTGTCAACAGTGAAAACATTAAAAGCACAATTCTTTATGAAGATGTAAACAGAAAAACAGTGCATCAAGCCGGCAGTGCCATAATAGTGCTAAACACAATTCTGTGCTTTATTGCAACAAAAAGGTCATGGGCAAGATTGGTCATCTGTGAACATATTAGGAAACTATATAGACCGGATGATATTGAAAAAGCCCGTGACATTGTGATCAGTCTATCCGACGGTAGAAAACCCAGGAACACGACTCGTAATTTTAAAAGGATGCCAAACATCATCGTAAACACCATGATTGATCAGTGCCTCAAAAATGAAAACATTTGCAACAACAATAACGGACAAGCCCTCCACAGACTGGTCGCCACCACCCCCAAAATCTGGTATTTCCACTTCTTTTGTGATTTTTTTTTCATAAGTGTAAAGACCAAGGAACACAGACCCATCATGAGCCATCTCATACAGATCATAATATGATGGAAAACAAAACAGACCTGCTGATCGGAATGTTCTCAGAACAGCAGTTGCCATCAAGGCAATTATGGGGCATGGTACGATGTGTCATCACCAGCATGAACTCGCCGATGATGCATCCCTCACCCCTCAACCAATCCCCCCGACAACAAATTCCATCCGGTCCCCCATCCCCCACCCATGATCAGAGCACCTACCAAACTTTCGCCTTTGCATCTCCTGCCCCTATCATAACGCCCTCTACCTCCACCCCAAGTAAGGCAGACACAAATACCCCCACCTCCACGCCCTCCACGCCTGTGCCCATGACCAGCAATCCTCCCCTCCCGTTGCCCTCCCCTCACTCCCCGCCCGCGGCCAGCCAGCTGCCCCGCGCCCTTACCGACTCAGCAGCCTCCAAATATGCTGAGCCATCCTCGCGCCTCCCTGCCAGTGCACCCAGCCAGGAGTCCTCCGCCCCCACAACTACACCGGCCTCCCCCAAACCTGCGTCACCCAAGCGCTCGCTCACAGGAAAACCAAAAACCAACAAGGTAGACAATTCCAGCGCTGAAGCTTCAACACAAGTAACACCTAAACAAAGCTAAAAAAAAGAAAGAAACACAAGCACCTCGATCCCAACCGCCACTGGGAAGACACAGCTCAGCAGCAGATGCAGGGTACCTCTGCCCTTCCTACTGCCCCCCTGCTCAAGTAGTGCCACCAGTGGTCATCAATAATTATGCAGAGATCACAAAAACTACGCAAGAAATTAGTAAGCAGACAGAATCCTGCCAAAATGTCGATGAAGAGGGTTATACCACTGTGCTTTCAAGAAAACAGAAAAGAAAAGAAAGAGGAACGCCAAACACCCAAACCGTTGAAAGGAGCCGATCGTCCCGATACACTATCTCTATATCACAAGTTGCCATTCCGACACAAATTAAGAAGATATAAAAGAACATCTTTCAGAAAAAAAATGAAAATATATCCAGTGTAAAAGCTCAAATGCCAAAAATGACACAGATACTATACAAATTTCACAGTAACAGTTAGGGGCAAAGACATAAAGCCTAAACTATTTATAAACTCAGATGCGTTCCCAGACAATGTCAAAGTTTTCCTAAACAGAGACAAGTACAAAAACGATCAGAATGTTTGACCGCGCAAAACTGTCAGCACGGCCAGTGATTAGGTCACAGAACATTTTAAAGATCTAAAGATCTAAACGGTCTATCAAACATAGAAGCCATCTGGTGGTAGAAAAAGTTCAGCTCTGAAAAAAGATGAAAACTGGAAAAGCCACTGGACCTGATAACATACCAGTGGAAGTGTGGAAAGCTTTAGGGCAGGATGGTATTAGTATTCTGCACAAACTTATGAAACAAATTATGGAAAAAGAAGCCATACCAGAACAATTGAGGGAAAGCACCCTAATACCATTTTTTAAAGAGAAAGGGGATATCCAATGCTGTGAAAATTACCGTGGGATAAAATTAATGTCACACACCTTAAAGTTGTTTGAAAGAATTTTGGACAGTAGGCTTAGGCAAGTGGTGGAAATTGGTAGGCAACAACTGGGCTTTATGAAAGGACTTGGGATAATTGATGGTATTTTTTCCCTTAGGCAAATAATGGAAAAATATCAGGAAAAGCATAAAGTGTTACATATGGTATTCATTGATTTGGAGAAAGCATATGATAGGGTGCCACGACAGGAGGTTTGGAGAGAGCTACGTGAAAGAGGAGTGCAAGAAAAGTATGTAAGGGTTATCAAAGAATGCTATAAGGATGTTACTACTTGAGTAAGAAGCACAGTAGGAACAACGGAAAACTTCCATGTGAAGGTTGGTCTACACCAGGGGTCAGCACTTAGCCCATTATTATTTAATATTGTATTCGATGTTATTACTCAAAATGTTAGGGAGGACCCACCATGGTGCATTTTATATGCAGATGACGTAGTGTTGATATCAGAAAGTAGAAGAGGATTAGAAACCAAGTTAGAAGAATGGAGATGTGCATTAGAGAGTAGAGGCATGAAAATTAGCAGGTCTAAAACAGAGTACTTCTCAACTGATATGGGTGACCAATTGGCCTCAATACAACTGAATGGAAATAGGTTGAAAAGAACAAATACTTTTAAATACCTTAGGTCTATGGTAGATGAAGGTACAGGGATGGAAAGGGAAGTTACTCATAGAATTCAGTGTGGATGGAACAACTGGCGGAAGGTGTCAGGGGTCATTTGCGATAAAAGAGTGCCAATTAAACAGGTACACAAAACCGTAGTTAGACCAGCCTTAACCTACAGCCTGGAAGCAGCACCTCTTAAACATAAAGAAGAAAGAAAGTTAGATGTGGCAGAGATGAAAATGCTTAGGTGGATGTCAGGAGTTACCAGGAAAGATAGGATCAGAAATGAATATATCAGAGGGACAGCCAAAGTAGGGGAAGTCTCAAAGAAAATCCAAGAGTCTAGGCTGAGGTGGTTTGGCCATGTAAAGAGAAGGGAGGGTGAAGAACATGTTGGGAGAGAGGTTATGGAAATGGAAGTAGAAGGGAATAGAAGAAAGGGTATACCCAAATCCAGATGGAAAGATTGTATAAAAAGGGACTTGAAGGAAAAGAACATAGATGATATAGCAGTAGTATACAATAGGAGTACTTGGAGAAAACTCATAAAAAACGGCGACCCCGAATAGGGATAAGGTGAGAAGAAAAAGAAGTAAACGAGAGAAATGTAGACACACTGTGTTTGTAAAACATGGCTCCACCAGGAAATAAGTAACTTTATCAAAATTCCAAATTATCAAGTTTATCGATGTGATGCAGGACGAGGAGGAGGAGTATGCATGTTTGTAAGGGATACCCTCAAGTCAAATATGAGATCAACTACAACAGTTAATAATACTGCCGTACAAGATATTTGGGTTACTGTACAAAGTAACATGCTTCCTTCCTTTATTATTGGTGCCGTCTATAGGCATCCTCATGCAAAATCTGAATCTTTTGAATATCTTGAAAAGCCTTAAGGCAACAAAGAGGAGGCTCGGAATAGGGAAAAAACAAATGTATGCAGTAAAGAAACCCAACGGAGAGGTGACATACAATAAAAATGAAATTATCAATGTAATAGAAGACTTCTATCGCAACTTAAACCACTCAAACGGCCAACCACATACGGAGACAAACAACAATTGGAGACGTTTCGGTACAGATATCTGCAGTACTAGATGCAATTCGTAAACAAGGAGTAGATGAAATATACTGCAGATTATTAGAGGATATATAGAGAGATGGTACAGCGACCATCAAAATCCACACTGAAACCAATAAAATACCAATAAAAAAGGGTGTTAGGCAGGGCAACACCATCTCACCGAAGCTGTTTACAGCTTGCTTGGAGGAAGTATTCAAGAAGTTAGATTGGAAGGAGAGAGGGATTAAAATATGGAATGAGCACTTAAGCAATCTAAGATTTGCAGATGACATTGTTCTTTTCGGAGAGTCAGCAGATGAACTACAGCAATTAATAAGCGATTTAAATAAGGAAAGTCTGAAGATTATTCTTTTTCATGTTCATTTTAAGGCCAAAGTCATGTTCAACAGTCGAACCCCAGTTAGAAGCAGTACTAGAAGCAGTGAACGAGTATGTATACCTAGGGCAACTCATCCAGTCGAGTACATCCTGTGAAGCCGAGATAAAACGGCGAATCAGGCTAGGTTGGAGTGCCTTCGGTACACAGTAATATATTACGAGGTCGTCTGCCACTATGTCTAAAGAGAAAGATTTTTGACCAATGCGTCCTCCCCGTCATGAAATATGGATCAGAGACATGGACTACGACCAAGGCACTCGAGAGGAAATTAGTAAGCGCCCAAAGAGGAATGGAAAGGCTTATGCTAGGAGTTAGCTTAAGAGACAAGAAAAAGGCCACATGGATCAGGCAGCAAACAAAAGTAGAGGATATACTCAAGACCATCAAGAAGAAAAAGTGGCAGTGGGCTGGACACATACCGGAGACAGGACAACAGGTTGACAAAGAAAACAACAGAGGGTAATACACGGCACAAAGAGACCCAGGGCAAGACCAATGACTAGATGGCGGGATGAAATAGCGAAATTCGCAGGAGTAAACTGGAATCAGAAGACAAGACCGGAATGACTGGAAAAGATTGAGAGAGGCCTACGTCCTGCAGTGGATTGATACAGGCTGCTGCTGCTGCTGCTATGTATATATATGTATATATATATTTATATATGTATATATATGTATATATATATGCATATATATGTATATATGTATATTTATGTATATATTATATATATGTATATATATGTATATATGTGTATATATGTATATTTATGTATATTTATGTATATTTATGTATATTTATGTATATTTATGTATATATGTATGTATATATATATATATATGTATACATATATATGTATATATATATGTATATATATATGTATATATATAAGTATATATATGTATATTATATATATGTATATATGTATATGTATGTATATATATGTATATATGTATATATATACGTATATATGTATATATATGTATATATATGTGTATATATATGTATACATATGTATATATATGTGTATATATGTATATATATGTATATATATTATATATATTATATATATATTATGTATATATATGTATATATATATATGTATATTTATATATGTATGCATATGTATATATATGTATATAATTATATATATATGTATATTTATATATGTATGCATATGTATATATATGTATATATATATGTATATATATGTATATATATGTATATAATATATGTATATATGATTTATATATATGATATACATATATATATATATATATATATATGTATATATATATATGTATATATATATATGTATATAATATGTATATATATATGTATATATGTATATATATGTTATATATATATGTATAATATATATGTATATATATGTATATATATATATGTATATATATGTATATATGTATATATATATGTATATATATATATATGTATATATATTATATATATATATATATATATGTGTATATATATTCTATATATATGTATATATGTGTATATATATATGTATATATGTATATATGTGTGTATGTATATATGTGTATGTATGATGTGTATGCAAATATGTGTATGTATATATGTATATGTATATGTGTGTATATGTGTGTATATATATGTGTGTATATATGTGCATATATGTATATATATGTGCATGTATATATGTGTGTATATATGTGTGTATATATGTCTGTATATAGGTGTGTAAATATGTGTCTGTAAATATGTATGTATATATGTATATATATATATAGGTGTGTACATATGTGTGTGTATATGTGTGTATATATGTGTATATATATGTGTATATATGTGTATACATATGTGTATATATATGTGTATACATATGTGTATACATATGTGTATATATATGTGTATACATATGTGTATACATATGTGTATATATGTATATGTATATATCAGTTCAGCATCTAGATGAAAATTCATGAACGTGCATGTCGAATTCTCATACGAGCTATCATTTCTTACTATACATGTTTAGCTTAGCACAAGCAATCCCTATTGCAAGCTTCAACATATAACTTGCCAATAAGGCTTTGAACACAGGACTGATCAAAAGGTTCTCGACACACACTCACGGTCGGAGTAGATGCCGTTGATGGAGGCCGTTGGCAACCCCGTGTGCATGACGAATCGTTGGGCGTTCATCGTGTGCAGTGACAGGGTTGAACTAACACTCTGGTTGATACCGTCCATCATGAAGACGTTGTGCATGTTCAGGAGTGGCACGTCATTCAACTGCATCATAGTAGTTATCATGTATAGTAATTGCAATAATGAATGATAAATACTGCTATTGAATAACAATGATGACTACAGCCTTCATTGTAATGATTATAATGTACAGTAAATGAAATAATAAATATCAATGACAAGGATTTATCATCAATTATTGCTCATTAATGATGCCTTATAAAAATAAAGAATGACAATCCCAAAGGAGTTCGCAGCAAGAGCACATATATCATGAATCATAAAAGTGATGAAAGGCTCAGCAGATCCTCAAGACATCAGAGGCAACAAGACAGGCCACGCTCGACTCGACCCACCTTGTCGATCGTGGTAACGTTTGACCCGAACTTGTTAGCGAAGAGCGACGTGACATCAACAGGACCAAGGAGGTCTTGGTTGCCAGAATGATAAAGGATATTGGGGGCGTTGGAGCTGAGGGTCTCCACCAGTTCCTAAGTGGGAAGATGGGACACTGAGTATTTGTCTAAGCAATAGATCAGTATAATGTGTAGATGCTAGAGCAAGACTAACCTCCAGGGTAGAGGTTTTGTTCGAGAAACTGTGGAAGGTGTCTGGATTAGTGTTGACAGTTTCATCTCTCCGTATGTTAATTGTCTGAAAAGAAGTCTTGCCCCTGACAGACAGCCCTCCAGCAAAAGTCACTGGGCCTGGCCAAGTCTGAAAAAATAAGTATTAAAACATAAAAAAATCGCTAATTCTACTAGCTTCCAGGGTGACTGGTTCACTATAATGCTGATATTTTTTCCCTAAGAGAATAAAAATCCGAAGGATGTTACCAATTTTTGGTCGATCTTGTTGTGCCGGACTGGCACCACTGATCACTAATCAAACCCTTTCGTTGTGTCCTAATTATTGATACTTTACCTGTTTCGTGTTTGTCGTCATCAAGTCAGAAGTCTCCACAATATTCTCGAGGTATGACACACCAGGTTGCCTTCCCTGAAGCTCACTTCGCAAGTCCTTTAGGCAAAGCAGTAGTCCGCCTGGCCTGTTCACGGGAGGCTCTGTAATGTCACAAGAGAAATCCCAACACAATTGCATCGATACAATTCTTCATAACCTTGTACAAATCTATGGAGGAGGAAAAAGAGGGAAAAACGAAATGTATAATTTGAGTGGGCGTTTCCTTACCCAATGCAATTTCTTCTATTTCAACATTTCTTGCCTCCAGACGACTGCCGCCTTGATCGTCTTTGCACATGTAAATTAAAACGTGCTTTTCTTCCATTGGGACCATAAACATGCCGTCTATAAGGCTACAGCTAGTCTCAATGACGAAGTCTGGCCGGTAATGTGCAGACGCATCATCAGTGTAGATAGTGATTGTAGCCTGAAAATATTTAATTATATTTTAAGTTCACCGTAGTTCTAGATCTTACTTTAAGTCCACACAACTTTGTTAACATTTTTTGTAATACTTTCTTCCTATGTCTAGAAACTGCTTGGATACTCACACCATTAGAGACCATTATTATGGTTTCAAGGGACGCGAATGAGAACGTCTGCAGACTGTTGTTTTCGTGTATCAGGGGGATGGAGTCCAGCACTTGCCAGAGCAGCAGCTGTTCGCCTAGTGTGAAGAATACCATTTAATTTATTCATTGTTCGCACTAGCTACTTTGGATAATGAGGAATGTTGAGGCTTTTTTTAAATACTTGGAAACTAACTTGTCCACCAATATATTTTGGGAGCTCCATTGTTATTGAGCGTCACAACATAATGCTTGTTTTCTTGTGCTTCAATGTAGTGCAAAACTTTGTAGACATCTGTGTCCGGCAGTTGCTGGAGGAGGGTCACAGACTGTAGTATGGGATCGAACTTGTACACTTGTGAACCTTCCTGCAAGAATAAATTTGATGTGCAGCTTCAGAAAGTAGAAAACATGTAGCACATCTCTCAAGTCAATATACTATGGACTAGTAATGTACTATCGCTACTGTTACTCACGGAATAAGACATGGCAAACACCAGATAATAATTGCCCCATTCACTGAAGCCTGTTACGTCATACACGTCCTTTGTTCTAAAGGCCACTTCGTCTTGGCGATCGAAGTAGTTGCCATCCAATCGATATAATCTTGAAACAAAAACATGATCATGAAAATAATCGAAAGAACATCTCCTCATTATGTAATGCACTGTAGACATATCATACCATAATCTTGCGATACTAAATCCCCTGTTAAAATTCTCATTTGAATTCGAGAAAGATACCGAGATCTTGCGTGAACCGATCCAGCGCCGTCTGGGTCCTTCGCTCCGACGACCAAATACAACTCGGCCGCCGCCTCGAACATGTACAGTCCCCCCACCAGTCCTTCTCCAAGAATAGTCTGGCGAGACTCGGCCGCCGTCGGAGAAGCGAAGTCCACCACGACGATGCTTACGACGTTGGCCGATGGGGGAGCCATGGCGATCCAAAGCCGGCCGTCAATGATGTGGCTCTGGATCAAATGAGGGAAAGTGGAGCGCATGTTCAGATGTGAGGGAATATTAACGTGCATATTAACAAACCATATTATTGCTACAGTTTATAATCTAGATTACCGATACCAGTTTGTAAAAGCTTGTTCAGAGTATGATTTACAATCTAAAACCTAGAATAACTGAAGACGAATTCGCAGCATTGACTACAAATACACAAGCAGAGAGACTTACAGCAATTTTATCTACCCTGTCGAAAGTATTAGGTAATTGGAAGCCTACTCGCTGATGAACCGTGCTTTCAGTTCTGGAAACCTTGAGTACCGCAAGTGTTCGATGGCTATGAGTAGAGAGAAATGGTACTCATATAAATAATTATCCAGGAAGGAAAATCTAATTACAGCACAATATCTAATGAAATGAGAACTTCAACCCACTACAACACTTTACCGCTGAAGGGTTTACCTATGAGAGCCTAACACCCAGTAGTCGGCATCTTGCGCGGTCACGACCTGGAATGCTGAGACGTCTTGAAGGGAAGAATCGCTGGCCATGCTGAGAACCATAGCGTCCGCTCTGTTCACCTTCATTGAAGTAATGTCAAGGGCTGGAAATTCGAAGTGAGAATTTGATAGATGTCTGGGGTTTCACGGGCCAGAAACGGCAAGATGTCCGTTTCGGAGGGAATTCAAAACCTTAATGGATTCTAAAAAATAACAGCTAAACACATGCATTCTTCCTTGATGAAGCTGCTATACAGAGGAAAGCATTTACCTCTCTTATGTCTCCGAGTTTCTGCAGAAAAAGCTTTGCTAATCTGAAGGTTTGCGACATCCAGGATGTTTTCTGTGTATGCGTTCAGGTCTGCTAAAGATCTAAACGGTCTATCAAACATAGAAGCCATCTGGTGGTAGAAAAAGTTCACTTAATTTTATCCTTGTTCTAATTAAAGATGAAAAGCGTATAGGGTGTAAAAAAGGAAAAATTTTGGCTTAGATATCCTCCTCCAGCAGCAGCTGGGCTTTAAATATGTATAGATGGTAACATGCATATACTTATATATATATATACATTATACATATATGTACATATACATAGATATATATTATATATACTGTACAGTACATATATACACGCAAATATGTGCGCGTGAATAGACTTCTGGAGGAATCAGAGCTTCCTACTTTTGCTTATCCATGTATCAAAACAACACTACCATATATATTAATAAAATAAATAAAATAAACGTTACTACATACGTTTTTTTTTTTTTTTTTTTTTTTTTTTTTTTTTAAAATTGCTTATTTATATAATATATGAATATCAAAACAACACACACACAGGGAATTTTTGTTTTTTTTATTTTTTTTTACTTACTTTATTGAGGTGAGGTCGGCGGCTCGGTGAAGTAGAAGCAGCAAAAAAAAAAAACGGGCACACACACAGAGTCATCAGAGGAGGGGGACGTTTTTTGTTTCTGCTTTTCCATTTCTCTTCCCTCCTTGAAGAGACCTTTCTGAAGAGACCTGAGATGATTTCGCTGACAGCCTATCAGATTTTTGTTGTGTCCTTTTATTTTTTTTTATAAAAAAAGTTTTAGAGAAAAAAATTGGGTTAAATAAAAAATTAAGTTAATTCATCATCAACAAAAGAAAATCCATTAGCAATGCATCGCCATGTACGTGTACTGTCTCTCGAGCCATTTAATTTGTGCTTTCTACTCAAGCAAACTTGATTTGTTTTGAATAGAATTTTTTTTTTTTTTTAAATTTTTAGATCAGAATTTGAACAAAAAAAATATTTAGAATTTTTTTATTTTATTAGTGGATGATTATTTTGTGATTCTTAATTTCTTGACAAAACCAAAGTGCTTTCATCAACACGGCGGCCATCGTCGGCTTTTCGTATATTATACAACATCTGCACGCCGACATCTACACGCCACACGTGGGGTGGCTAACTTAACCCGCCTGGCTAAACTTTAACCTAAATGAGACGCTTTTTGCAAGCTTTTACTTTTATGTGAAAAATATTGCAAGTAGCTAGTTGGTTGGGTTGTAACGGCCAAAACGGTTGGGTAGACGGTTGGGTAAATGTCGATTTTCAGACACCCTTGAAATCTTTAAACAATTTTCTTGCAATCAAATTATCCAAGCAATTGTCGTAAAAGAATGAACCAGCCAAACCTCAAAATTAAATGTTTGAGCAAATATCCAATTTAAGTGGCCGCGCCGGTCGCTAGAAGGCGCAATGTCGACATGCACCAGCTTTAAAATCAGCGTTTGCACATCTTTAGTATCGGACCGAATTACCTGGATATATCGTACTAAACACTGCGATTTTTTTTCCATTCATGCTACGCTGAAGTGCAAAAGTTATAAACTGTAAAACCGCGTGTACTAGAACGGCTGTTTTTTTTTTATTATTATTATTAATTATGGCCATTTCCTTCGTGATCAAATTATTACGATTCTCTGGAGATTGTGACTTCATGTGCGATAATTATGACTCGCCGGTTACCATTATTTGGTCATTGATTTCTACTTCCCTACAGCCTCGCCTTAATACGCCAAGACCTTGTAAAAGTTTGACAAAAGTCGCACTTGACTGGTATAAAACCGGCAACCGAGGGTTGAGTTACAAAAAATTGAAGAATTATGATTGGTCTGAAGACAATGACGTTATTTGAAGAGGTTTTCATTGGGTATGATTTGTCGACGTTTCTTTTACCGTAAATACACCTGTCTTGTTATAATTGGCCTTATGCAAGGTGTAACCATTTGATTCCAGTACTTAAATATATATTTTCGTATTTAGATCCTCGGTATATACTATCTTGCGCCAGCTATATAGCATTTTATGTTTTATTATTATGACTATAAATTACCTACGATACAAAGTACTACAACCTTACCTGCATCTGAGGATATGCCCTCATTAGGAGGCACTGGGGCAGGGGACGGCAACTCTGAATTTATCCCCTTGAGGCGGATAAATTTAGGCGCTGTCACACTAGCATATTTTCCGTCGTTTTATTTCGTAAATTTTCAAAAATTGTCAATTTTTGGAGGCGCGCAGTCACACTAGCGCTTAACCGCAAGGAGCCATCGGCTTAGTAATGCGATACTCGCCTCGCAGTTGTAAACAAAGGCGCCGAACAAGCGATAGTGCGCAGCGATGCTAAACTCTGTTTTAGCAGATGATGAACATAAGTTAATGCAAGAAAATGTTCTCAATCAAATATTCCTCTGAAAGGCGTGTGTCTATGCAAGAGAATTGGCACAGTACAATGTGTTTCAAATCTGGAGGATAAATTGGCGCGCTCTGCAGCTCTATGGATGTAAACAATTAAATGGAGCACTTAGAAATATGTTTGATTATGGAAATAACATTTAGATTTGCATATTTATATTTGTTAATTTCATAGTATTTATAAGAAAAATAAGATTCATTAAATTTTATTATAATTAATGA
Source organism: Penaeus japonicus (assembly GCF_977035675.1). Lineage (NCBI taxonomy): Eukaryota > Metazoa > Arthropoda > Malacostraca > Decapoda > Penaeidae > Penaeus > Penaeus japonicus. The sequence goes on from NW_028234408.1 coordinate 17,232,771, forward strand.
TCTTAAACAAATACAAACATTTTAAAATATAGTTCTTGATTTGAGTCTGCTTGGCCAATAAGACGACGGAAATGTTTTTACGCGGAAACTCGGAATTATCGTCTGACTAGAAAAACGACAATTCGCTCAAAAATTGACAATTTTTCAGAAAATTGACGGAAAAGTGGTAGTGAGCCAGCGCCTTATGATGGCAAACTGCCCCCCCCCAAAAAAAAAGAAAAAAAAAAGGAGTGGAGAGGCTTTATTTTCCTTAATAAATATCTAGAAATATACTACTCTAGAAATAGTTTCCGGATATCCGGCCGCATTATCCATTCCTTCAAGTGCCAAACAATCAATATTCTGGGTATGTATATAATCGAGTTTGCCGAGTCACCAAAGTGCTCTGAATGATTTATTATATGAGGTTTAAAGCCATCATCTTTTAAATGCATCCCACCTATCACTAATTAAAGTTGAACCAGAGACAATCTATCTATCATAGGCATCGCTCACTTCTATCAGTGCCAATTAAAGGCACGATGATTATTTTAGTTGTTCGCTCAATGCCATAAAAAAACAACCCATGTTTAACTCCATCATACTTGTGGCGAAGGAGCAACGTTTCGTCGATCTCAGCAATTACATCGGCCCCTCCTACTGAATTTTGATTTTTATACCAATTTTCGGTGACTTCCGAACAAAAACTTCGTCAATCAATACTAGTCGATTTTGAAATATCCAAACAAGCTATCATTTTTTCAGGACCATCTTTTTTGAAGCCAATGATTTCCATACACAATTTTGAAAGATTTCAAATGTGTACCCTGTCAGAAGATGCCGGTGTAATCGCTGGTCGAGAAACGCCTCGGGCGCCGCTTAGTCTTCGCGACCGTTTTTTCTTCGGCTGCACTGCCAACTATGCTTGTCCGCCCGGTATTTACAGGGTAAATTGCAATGTGGGTAATTTACCGCTAATGGTAACAAACCGTGCGCTCTTAGAAATGATAACTCTTTTCGTTATTTTGAAAATAATTTGCAATCACTTTGGAATAGATTGGGCTACACCCCTCGCAAATGTTAACCATGGTAAGAGGTTTAAAAACTGCTTTACTTATCCATTATATATAAATGTCACGCAGGTGTTACCGTGTGATTGTTGTAATATTTTTAACGTAACGTGATTGGCTTGCGTAACAAAATATTGCCTTGTGTGGAGTTATATAGAAGGTAATTTTAAGTAAGACAACTGCATCGGTTTTGAGTTATTTTTTCTTACCTCAAACTTGGGGAATCTTGAAACAATAAAAGGGGAGGGTGGCTTTTCTATGTACTTAAAAAACGAATATGTATGAAAATAAACAAAAGTACTTTCACCACCAAGTAACTTTCACACGTTTTCACACGTTCGAATGGTGGCATCGAATCTGTACAGATTACGTATAAGTTCGTGTACAAATTTCTGTATTCTCTTTTCTGAAGCCAAATATGCTATTTCAAATATATTGGCTTATATTTTGGGTAAATTTTCCGAACGCCGCCACGTTACGAAATACCACAAAAAGTGGTATCGATGGATTCCTCTTGACCTCTACTATTCATATATAGTGAAATTAATGATCGCTTCCACCCCTGGAGCCCATAATCAGGGTCCCGATAGTAGGGGAGGGCATGAAGTAGATCAGGGAAATTGCGGGGTAAAATGTTACGAAATAACATAAAAATGGTATCGATGGATTCCTATCAACCTTTACTGTTCATATATAGTGGAAATCATGTGCGATTCCACCTCTCGACCCCACAATCTGGGTCTCTTTTTTTAAGGCACTTCGTGCTACCTCGTCCTACTTCGGGGCATATTTCGCTTGCAAAATCTTAACCCAATGACCTACCTAACTTTGCCTAGTTTTGAATTAATCCCTAGCCAAAGGGGGGCTTCGCCCACCCCTGGTCCCACCCCTTTTTAGGGCACTTCGTGCAACATACCTTGGGCAAGATACCCCGAAACCACCATCTTCGCCCTGAAAATCAAACATGGCTGTTTACGTATTTCTGGCTAGCGGCAAGCTGTGGACTGGAAACCCCCAATGCGCTATTATGTTCTCCTGATAGATGGCGCAATATTCCCCATTGTTTACAATATAATTATAGAGTGCCCTCTATTGAGTGGTTGCGTCATTATTGGTCCTAGCTTCCTATCCTGAGGAATATATGAGACGAAGACTCAGTTGCTGTCATCATTGGCTAGGATAAACTTCAAACCTAAGCAAAGTTAGGTAGGTAATTGGTTAAGATTTTGCATACGAAATATGGCTGGAATTCATATTTTACCCCGCAATTTCCCTGATCTACTTCATGCCCTCCCCTAGTATCGGGACCCAGATTGTGGGCTTCAGGGGTGGAAGTGCTCATTACTTTCACTATATATGAATAGCAGAGATTGAGAGGAATCCATCTATACCACTTTTGTGGTATTTCGTAACGCGGCGTTGTTCGGAAAATTTACCATATTTTGTGCAGATCTGGGCAAAGGCGAATTTCCAGCTTCTTACAGCCATCGTATCTCGCAATTAAAATTTTTGTATGAAATTCTTTTATGTCGTGTTTTGCGTGAATCTGCTATTTTTTCCATAGCAAACAGGTTCTGGAATTGTTAAGTCCTGATAGTAGGGGAGGGTATGAAGTATATTAGTCATATCATGGAATAAAACAAGCTTAAATATACTACGTGTGCAATAAAAGCACGTAACAAATAAAAACGTTTAAAACCATCCGGGTCCGCTAATAATCATGATCTACGAATCGAAGCGCAAAATTTTAATAAAAATCGAAGGGAACACACTCTTGACAAACCCTCTAATTAGGGAGCCCCTGGGGGAGCGGACCTTGAAGAATAATGGATATTGCCTCGCCGATAATACATTTGTTTCAACATGTAATTTGCTGCCAGGAATCCACAAACCTTTGTATATAGAAACATTCTGTATTGCACCTTTCTTCGGTTCCGGCGATTTCGTCCAAATTGCTTCACTAAAAATTGCACAAGTTCAACACTCGGGGTAATTGATGGGCTCTGATATTATACCGAGATGGTGACTTATGTCCTTTTTTTCATTTTGCCATAATATTGATCAAAGAGTGCCCGATAATCGACAATTTTCAAAATCAAACGATTCTCACCGGCACTCCTCGAGGAATGACAGTCGAGTAACTAACTATCCACAGTTTATATAAAAAAAAAGTATTCGAAATGTTAAATTACTTGAAATGAAATGCACGGAATATATAATAGGGAAAAGAAATACTTACAACTAGAATGAATTGTTACCATGGCATAGTAACACGCACTAGTGGTCATACCGCAGAAATGAGTTACGCAGTTAGTGTAAGCTTGGCATCGTGGGCTATGTGAAATAAATGGGTACATTTTCCGAATAATGCCGCGTTACTAAATACTACAGAAGTGGTATCGATAGGTTCCTCTCAACCTCTACTATTCACATATAGAGAATGTAATACGCGATTCCACCCCTGTACCCCACAATCAGGGTCCCCCCTTTATTTACGGCACTTCATGCTACTTACAGCCATATTCTAAGTCCTTAGCGCGCAGAATACATGACATGAACATGCCACGATTGATATCTAGAAGCGCGTGTTCATGTCAAAAGCGTGGCAAAAGCATGGTAAAGTCATGGAAAGTATTGGAACAATTGTGGAAACTCCGTGACACGGAGATAGGCTTATCACGAAAGTTACACGGGCGAAAAAAATAATTTTTACTGTACTTTCTCTTACCAATACTTCATATGAGCATACTACTTTTGGAAAGTAATATCTATATTGGATATATTAGGCATCATTGTCCAAGACTTGGATTACAAACCGTTTTAGAAAAACATGGATTCTCTGCTGATTTTGAGTTTGTTTACCTTTTGGCGGACTTTTCGAAGGAGAGTGAAGTTAAATGAATGGTAAATGTAGTCAGGAACGTAAAGTTAAGTATATAATTATATGAAACATGTATACATTAAATCTATATGTATGATACATTAGAGATACGCATATATTTACATTATATACACATGCAAAATAAGGGAGATCTATACATAAACACATGATCCCTCTCATCCCGTTTGTTTTGATGGATCA
>NW_028234408.1:17244401-17261901 GCF_977035675.1 Penaeus japonicus
AAGTATACACAAACATTAAATATGTAAATCAGTAAACAATGCTAGTTTGTCGTGTCGCGGTTCGGGTTTTGAACACGAGGCTTGGGCATTTGGGGAACCCGCCCGTTTTCTGTAAGTGGTGGTATCGTATGCATCATTATTTTCTTGTTCTTAAGTTTGAACCGAGAGTAGGGAAATCAAGCAGCACATCTTCCGAACCATTAACTTTGACAACTGATCCCCACTTTTCTTGTGTACCATTTTAAAACAGTCTTGATTCATTCCATCACGGGGCTTTTTATCTGTTATAAATGACAGTGTCCTTATTCTTAAACAGATGCAAGTAAAGTTTTTTTTTTATAGGCTTTATAATCAGAATTCCTCTAAATTACCCGAAAAAGATGAAAACTTACATGACGTACTTACCTGAAATTTTGGAAATGTACGGTGAATTTGATAAGTTTAATTTCCACGTAATTATTCAATTCTGTAACAAGATGCATTCTTGAAAGTGGTAGACAATCAAGCAGCCCAATACTATGTGAACTTTTCAGCAACTTTACATAAATTAAAGATATATCCATGCATTGCTTATTCATAAGCTCATTAAGTTAACTACATACTGATTAATAAATGGTCTGCTGTGTGACTGTTAGGTTTGTTTGTTGTTGGATTTATTGTCTGTTAGGTTTAAAAACGTGTGAGGAGGGAACAAGGGACTTTGGCGGGATAGCAAGGAGTTTGAAGTGAGCGACCACATACTTAACCTTGATTCATTGACGTCAAGTCTGAAATAACGTTTGACTAAGTCTTGAATTGTCATTTGTTTATAATGAAATTGTGAAGGATGGGTGAAAAAAAGAAAGTTATATACAAGATATTGTCGCCAATGGCGGAATTCCCGCCGATAATATCCCTCCACCCTTAATTAAACGAGTCAGTTTTACAGCTTAAAGGCTTGCACCCTTCCAGATAGGATTCTATTTGAAATATGCTGACAACTAAAGTGATAAAAGGTTCGATAAACAGTGATCCGAATGTAAACTGGTGGATATGCAGGAGTCTTCGAAAGAAATTTAAAAGCAAATAAATGGCCTGTCAAAAAAAAAAAAAAAGAAAAAGAAAAAAAAAAACTTTATAATTCCAGTCATACCGAGTCTAAGTTCTAAGCAATTCTTGTTCAAATTCAAATTATAATATCATAATGTGTCGCCCGTCCGCATTGGGCTAAACATAAGTGTAGAAGTAGAGTGAAGCGAGTTAAAAATCTTGCTTAGACTATTAATTGGAGCATTTTTTTTTTAGACCACGAATCACCAGTTTGGACATGTCGGCGAAATTTCGCACGTTATGCATCGGACGCTTTGAATCTGAAAGATTTTCGTACCGACTTTTCGCATTCCTTAACAAAGGTTAGGGTCGTTTGTACCATACCCGGTGGGTGTGTGTGTAAGTAAACTTATATTTAACACCAAAAGTAAAAATATGTCCTGCGTCATTCAATGCATTGCGGGTTATAGAATACATAAAGTAAAGGAAAAAAACACCCTGGGATAATATTCTTAAGTCGGTTGAATAAAAAAAAAAAAAAAAAAACGTCATAAACACGTAGACTTTATTGGTGTCTCTCTGCCAATCAAGCGGGAGGATTTGGGGAAACTCGAAAGACTTAACAAGGTGTCGTTAAATATCTACACCCTGCAACAAGATGAAACAATTAAGGATGGGAAAGGGAAGTATCTACTCTCCCCTGCTAGAAAGGGAACGACTCGTTATCACGAAATTATTCATCTTCTCCTTCTCGGAGGTGAACATATAACTCTCGTTAAAGATTTCGAGAGATACTTTGTAAACCTCACTCGTGGTAAGCCTATGCCCCAGGACATTATCTGTGTTGTGTTTGCTTCACTATAATGTCAGAGTCCGTAAAATCAAAGAAAGCGCACGTTTGTGATTGCGAACAAACTCAGACGTTAAAATTCCCAGCTAAAGGTGAGGTCCTCAGATTTAAGAATTACGGTTATACTTACCCACCCTCGCATCTCGCTTCCTTCGATTTTGAGACGGGTATTAGACCGAGAGGGGAGGGGGGGAGAGGTACCTTATACGACCATGACGATTGCTCGTCATTTCCCCCTCGCTTACTCTTATCTTATCATTAGTAAAGATGGGCGAGTCGTAAAAAAAACGAAGTCACCTCAGTCTCGACGCGGCGAATGATTTCGTGAGGTCGCTACAGCATGACTGGCGTGAAATAAAGTCTAGCATCCCCGCCTACTCAATGAACATGACGGTAGAAATGGAACAGGAATTTTTGAGGCAGACCCATTGTCAGTTATGTGAAACAATTCAGTAATACAAAGCGTCCACTGTGACATCATGATCACTCGCGCTCTCACAATAATTACATTGGCGCCTACTGCGCCCTCTGCAATATTCAGTGTGTCAGTGCGAGGAAACACCTTGTAGCTCTCGCGCACATGTCATTTGATTGTGCGTTAATTTTAGAATACCTAAGCGAGGGTGATTGCACCATCGACATATCAGCCAGATCGACAACTAACTTTTTAAAAGTTTAAATTGGTAATATCGTGTTTCAAGATTCCCTCGTTATAATGAATTCCACCTTGACAAGTCTCGTTGAGAGCCACAGAGCTCTAGATACGATACCGTTTACGCTCACGCGATGGTGGATTGTTTACCTAATGACGCGAGAGACCGTTTGTCGTCGGAAGCAGATCTTCTGCTACGACTACATAAATACGTTTAGTCGACTGCAAGAGACGTGTCTTCCCGATCGCGCGGCGTTCCGAAATACTCTGAAACAGAGTGTTACATCGGAGAGTGATTATCAACACGCTCAACGGGTGTGAGAAATAACTCATTGTCAGTCGCTGGGGGATTATTTGTTACTTCACTGTAACTTGGACGTCGGTCTCCTAGTTGACGTATACATGAAATACAGGAACACGCTTCACGAGTTCTACGGTCTCGATGTCGCCCATTACGTGTCCATTTCATCTTACTCCTATGATGCCTTTCTCAAATATAAGCCATGGAAATTTACAAATAGAATAAATCCACCTATACGATTGGATCCTGATACAGAATGTGAGATTGGAACGATTAATTGTTTATTTCCAAAATAATTTTAAGTCTTTTCCAAGGTGATTATCTCTCAAGAATTGAAGTGTGGGTAAGATCACATGATATCATCATCATCTTTGAGAATTTTTACACGTAAACGCCTTTTACTGATATTGACGCCGGAGACACAGCTTATATGCTTGAAAGAGTGAACGAGCAGTTTACCAACGCACTTGAAGCGAGTCTTGGAAATTATTTTAATCGCTATTTCACACTTTTATTTTTTTTAGTTATAATAATGATTTAAAGAGATTATATATCACGTTAAAAAAGAGTATCTGTAAAGAACCGCATCATTTCTGTACTATTACATTTCGATTTGGTTCTAGAATGTGTGATGCAATGGGGTTAGAATATCCATCTAGTTATGAGGTGTATTGGTTGGGTGGGGGTGGGGGTGGGGGGAGCCACGTCCCGGCACCTTTTCGTCCGCGTGTGGATGGAGGCGTTGGTGTTATCCTGATATATGCCGACCGTGTTACCCCCACGAGATTTGGGGGACAAAATAGTGAACCTCCTGGAAGCTATGGCCATGGAAAGGACTGGCAGCTCCGATTTCCATAGGATTGCTTAGAAAACTCTGAATAAATCGTTTCTGGATGAAATTGCCGTAACTATTAACGACCAGCACAGTAGATTGGTTCATTTTGGAGTGGGAAATTCTCTAACTCTTCTGTTACACATTCGTCCCAGATGGAAAAAAATAAAAAAATACGACGGTTAATCATTCTTAAACCATCAATCATGAGGGGTGGATTCACACCTCCATCTCGCGAAGAGTTTGATTCGCTCTTCTTACAAAAGCCCCCTATTAGAGGAGCAGGTTATGATATTGCAATTTCCATCCACCTCCACGAGCGAGGCGAGAGGGGGAGGTATATTCAGCATCCTAAGTGGGATAGCTAAGAAGGCCAGTCCTTTCTTAATTAAGGATGTTGCACCCGAAGCGGTCTTTATGGGGAAATTGATATTCAGCGATGTACTGGAAGGAAGGAAATACGCGAGTCTTTAAAATCGCGGGGGGTACAGGCATTTTAGGGGGGTGGGGGAAAGAATCATTGGTCGAAAAGGAGGTGGTAATCGACTATTGAGGAAGGGGAGAGGGAAAAGAAAAACAACTAGCAAAAGTAAAGGGAGGAAGAAAAGGGAGGAGGAGGAGGAGGAGGAGAGAGATTACCCCCCCCTCTTACGGTGTTATAAAAATATATATATTTTCCAAATTGTCTTTAGTTTAGGTTTACCCGCAATCGTGAACGGTATGGATGTGGAAGGAGGCGGGGTCCAATCCCCTTTTAATGAAGACCTAAGCATCAGTTACGGAAAGTTTCCCGCGCGTGTCGCGGAAGCGGGTAATCGAGAGTTCCATAAGCAGTGGGCGCAAACTCGATGTATTACCTGTTAACCTAGACGGGGGTTAGGGATAGACGGGGGTTAGGGATAGACGGGACGGGGTTAGGACGGGACGGGGGGGTAGGGATAGACGGGGTTGGATAACTCGGGTATTAGGGTAACCTAGACGGGGGTTAGGGATAGACGGGGGTTAGGGATAGACGGGGGTTAGGGATAGACGGGGGTTAGGGATAGACGGGGGTTAGGGATAGACGGGGGTTAGGGATAGACGGGGGTTAGGGATAGACGGGGGTTAGGGATAGACGGGGGTTAGGGATAGACGGGGGTTAGGGATAGACGGGGGTTAGGGATAGACGGGGGTTAGGGATAGACGGGGGTTAGGGATAGACGGGGGTTAGGGATAGACGGGGGTTAGGGATAGACGGGGGGTAGGGATAGACGGGGTTAGGGATAGACGGGGGTTAGGGATAGACGGGGGTTAGGGATAGACGGGGGTTAGGGATAGACGGGGGTTAGGGATAGACGGGGGTTAGGGATAGACGGGGGTTAGGGATAGACGGGGGTTAGGGATAGTTACATCGAATTCAGGATTCCGGGGGTTGACGGTCAACTTCGATCTGTCAACATTATCGATTGATATGAAGAGAACATTATCAAAAGCGGACGGGACGACTTTGACAGACGCCGATTACAGTGTTGACTAACGGTTTGGGTAACACTTTCTTTAAGAGTTGCACTTGCTATTTGAATGAACAGATGGTGGAATCCAATGCGCTGTATAATTACCAGAGTTTTATAAAAAATGGTTACCACGATTTCACCAGATCGAACTGCCACTCTCGGTCGAAGCTTATTTTACTTTAGAGACTGCAACGGAAGTAATCTTATTGCGGACACTTATAGCGCAGAGTATTTCACCGGTGGAAAGAAGTTGGAGGAGGTGGTAATCAAAGTGTAAACAATATGGACTTTCGTTGACTGGACCTCTGCTGTTGGATCTCGCGAGTTTAGATGCTTATCTTCTCGATGGCACAGACGTTCGCATTCGATTGGAAATGGCCAATAAAGCTTGGGATAGGAATACCGATCTAGACGGGCGAAACTATAGCATGAATGGAGCTTATGATAGGAATGGATTATATTTCCGGCACGCCGATCTGAGTAATACTCAGAACGATTAACGGATCAACGGTATATAATATTCATAGCGAGTTTCCTAATCACTAGAAAATGAGCGCACACTTGCGTACGATGGATTTGTAAAAGGAAGAACTATATGTGCGTTCAATTTCATTCCCGAAGATAGAGAATGGAATTATTCTTGAGAAATTAGGTAACATGCGCATCAGTCTTACTTTTAAAGAGGGGGTAAATGCAAAGAGTCATTATATTCCTTGCTAACACAACGGGTGTTATTGAGAGATGCGCATCGCCACGTACGCTGCATTGTTCGCACGCAGACGAGAATGAACGCGTGAGAGATCGAGCGAGGGTGACAGGGTGATCTTTTTGGCGGGCTTTTTAGAGGAGGAACTCGCGATCGTTTTAGAGAACTCGAGAAAAATGGGAAAGAGTAAACCGCTGATTCTTATTGTCAGTCTCGACAGGCACAGGCGACCATGTCATCGGACATTGTAACTATCATAACGAAGTTTTAGTTAATATATATCGTAAACCAATCTGAATCGTAGAGATCCTTCCATGTCCCTTTATAGGTTTATACAAAGATCCCCATATTTAACAGTTCAAACGATAGGGTATCGGTTGCAGGGTATGTACTTGCTAGTATGTGGGCTATATGGCATGTATGTCTGCTATTTATTTAGTCACTGACTTAAGGCCGTTTCCCGATGTATCAATATCACGTTTAGGAAGATTTATTTCTTACACAATGATAAGATACTTAAGAGTGACTTATAGGATTTTCGTGTTACCGGTGTTTTCAAAAACATTGCCTAACCGATGGAAAACGAAGGGGAAATTGCTGCAGTGTGTTCATGTTTATTGCAAATCATTCAAGCGTAGGAATTGACTTGTGGTGACAGGATAAGTAGTTAGATCTTCTATTTACGCAGGGGTGTGTATATATATATTTTTAGATGGGCGTAGTTTACTTTACCTATTTAAGTGTAAACGTCATGTGCTAACCTATATACGTTTGCTCATGGCCTATTTTTCTCTCGCCTTTATTACCATCTCCCTTGGTTCGGGAACGGAAAACTATAAAACGGGAGTCGAGTCGCAAAGACGACACTTCACAGGTCTCACCACCATGGAGCTACACGTGACTGAGCGTAAGTCTTGCTGCTGCTGTTTTTATTATTTTTATTTTGGAGACTTTCTAGTATCATTTATAAGTGTTTATGCTGTTCTCTTGTTTGTGATTTGATTTTTTTTGCTACTATTATTATTGATAGCTGACATACATACAAATACTACGTACACACAAATACACAGGAGGTTGGCGTATAAATTCATACCTATCTCTTCCAGACTGAAAGGGAGGCGGAAAGGGAGGCGGAAAACTCATCCTAATAACCTTCCCTGACACCATCCCTCAAGATCCATACCTAGAAAGGGGTGATCCTAGGGATGGGAGGAATAGGTAGGAAGAGGAAGGAAGTAGGAGGATGAGGATGATCCCGACACGACGCCGGATGTACGGTACGCGCGCGCTTATAAATCGCACAATCCGGGCATAAAATAACAGTTCCTCCCCCCCGGGCTGGGGGGGGGGCGACGACGAAAGAAGAGGGGGGGGAGGAGGAGGAGGGGGACGACGACGACGAAAGAAGAGGGGGGAGGAGGAGGAGGAGGAGGGGGACGACGACGACGAAAGAAGAGGGGGGGAGGAGGAGGAGGAGGAGGGGGACGACGACGAAAGAGGGGGGGGAGGAGGAGGAGGAGGAGGGGGACGACGACGACGAAAGAAGAGGGGGGGAGGAGGAGGAGGAGGAGGGGGACGACGACGACGACGACAGAAGAGGGGGGGAGGAGGAGGAGGAGGAGGGGGACGACGATGACGACGACAGAAGAGGGGGGGAGGAGGAGGAGGAGGACGACGACGAAAGAAGAGGGGGGGAGGAGGAGGAGGGACGACGAGACGAAGAGAGGGGGGGGACGACGACGACGACGAAAGAAGAGGGGGGGGAGGAGAAGGGGGACGACGACGACGAAAGAAGAGGGGGGGAGGAGAAGGGGGACGACGACGACGAAAGAAGAGGGGGGGGGAGGAGGGGGACGACGACGACGAAAGAAGAGGGGGGGAGGAGGACGACGACGAAAGAAGAGGGGGGGGGGGAGGACGACGACGAAAGAAGAGGGGGGGAGGAGGAGGAGGAGGAGGAGGACGAAAGAAGAGGGGGGGGGGGAAGGACGACGACGAAAGAAGAGGGGGGGGGGAAGGACGACGACGAAAGAAGAGGGGGGGAGGACGACGACGTAAGAAGAGGGGGGGGGGAAGGAGGACATGAGGCGAGTTTAAACCAGCAAGAGTTTACACAGAAGTAATTTTTAAGTTATTTACAAGATCAGGATAAACGGTCCGATTTAAGGTTACATAAATCCATCGAAAAAAACAAAAACGGCCTTCCTTTTCCGCCAAAGTTCACAGGATACGATTAATCTAGAGAAAAGACCAAGTTTATATAATGTATACTGCATTTTACTAGATTTAATATATGGGAATAAGATATGGAATTTAAGATTAAATCTATTGATCGATACGTGCATTTGAAAGACCATGAATAAGTTCTCCCCCGCGTCCACGTTTCCCTTTTACTCAAGGTCTGACCGCGCGTATAAGTATTTGCGCGCGTGTGTGATATACTTAATGCGCAGCCACCCTTTATCGATCCGAATACCGCAGAAACAAGTACCATACGTAAGCTATCGATTGCGACAATGACATACCTGTACGAACATGTTACCCATGAGAAAACAGTGTCCATTCAATACTCACGAGTTGTTATATCCTCGTCCCTACTTCATTCTCATACCATTTAACATTAAAAGTTTAATTAGAATACTAATTAATAATGCACACCATTTGTTCAAACAAATTGATTACCATTTCAGTCACGAGTTTAAAATCAGCCTAACCTCTCATCAATACTTTAAATCATTGAAACAATACCCATGTACATATCCAAACCCAGCGCCGATACCCATGAACATACCCTGCGACCCAAATTAGAAAAAAAAAAACCTACCCAGTGCCCAAGGGGGGGGATAAAAATTAACATACCATCCCAGCATCCCCTCCCCTCTCAAAAAAAAAAAAAAAAAACTGAAAATTCATAACACAAGCCCCCACCCCACCGAAAAAAATAATCACAAGCCATCCTCACCAGAAAAAAAAAAAAAAAAATATTCTACGGGATAAGGCATTTTCTCCCTACTCGGGTCAGGTTAATATTAATGTTAATATTTACAGCTTTAATTTAATGTGTTTAAAGATACTAACACATTCTTATTTTCTATATTTCTATAATCTGCCTAAAGGCAGACTATCACCTCATTATAATCAGTTTGAACTATTAAATTATCTTAAAAATCATTGACATGTCAGGAGTGTGTTTGCAGTAGTGCAGTTGGATGGTCATGGAAGCTACTCAGTTTTCTATAGAAACGGTCTAGAATACTAGAAGTACTTTTCCAAGTCAGATAATGTAGTAGTTGAATGCTTGCTTTAATATACCTTGAATGCTGGGTCAATTAAATAAAAATTGATTAAATATTTTTATTATAATTTAAAATTAAGTTCCACCCTCCACCTTGCATTTATTCTCTGTAGGAGAAACCTTTAATGTTCACCCTTATGGTAATCATTTGGGGAGGATCCATGCAAGTAACAAGGAGGAAATTTTCGTTGGTGCCGATCTTTACCACATCTACTGGTTTCTTGCAAACCAAGATTTTCTGGCTTAATCTGAAGCCCTGAAAGGAGAAAAGTGATTTAGCATACAGAGGCTCCAACTATAGATCTCTCGCTCTCTATATATATATCCATCTATTTACATACACACAAGTATACTCACCTCCGCGGGTACAAGTTCATAAATGTCTAGAGTGTCTGTAAAGTCCGAGAGAATTGCCAAGTAAATGTCGTCTCCTATGTAGAGAGGAATTTGAGCAACGGCACCATAGGTTGGTAAGCTCTCATGTGGAAGGTATCCCGAACTGCCATGCTTGTACACCTGCAACAAAGTAAAATTTATTTTGTGCTCATGCTCTTTAAGTATTGTTTAATTTCACTTTGTGAAACCTTACCTGCACTTGAGTACAGTAATCCAAGTTCTCTTTCAACACTTTGGAGCTTGCTGCCATCAGTTGCGTTAAAGTAAAGAACGCTTCAGAATATTTTTTGGATTTCAAGAAAATGCCTGAAGTCACATGCTGACCCATATATTCTTGAACAAGGGTGAACTAGAAATTAAAAATGAAAATCAATACTTATTTACCTTCCTTACTAACTAAACCAACCAACCAGAACACAATCCTACCTTTTCCTCTGCTTCAGACCAAAGGTACAATTGAGAAGGAGCGGTGAATGGATCCACACTATCATTGGCTGCCACAGAGTTTGCCACCAACAGTAACCAACCTTCATCTCCCTGAAATATGTACAAGTAGGGTCAGATTAATGGACAAACTGAAGCATCCACAGGAACAAGTCTCTCAGCTACCTTACCAAGGTCAAGTCCAAAGAGGAGGCACTGTATGAAGTCTGTAGTGACCATACTACTGTCGGTGCTTGGTTCAACTTCAACACGTTAATTGTTGTAGTTGCAGCATTGTTCCAGTCTGGAATAAAATTCCCTTTAGTAAAAGGGAGAGGGGAAGGAGAAAAAAAAAAAAAAAACTAAGCAATTACAACTTACCAGGAATTGCACCCGTGGTTACGAAATATGTACCACGATTTGTTCCAAAAGACTTTACATCAGACACAATACCCAGTGTCTGTCCAAGTGGTATCGACAACTGCTGGTCGTCTAACAGCATTGATAAAAAGCTTGATCCACCATTGCAACTAAAATGCAAATTATAGTTTTAGTACAAAATTTACAGTACTAGTCTAGTAGTAACGCACGTGGTTACACACACCTGTTGTATATTGCCGAGTTTTCGTATTCTGAACTGAAGAGGATAGCCGAGTCTTGAGATGCAACTGATGAACTTGCATACATATTGCCACCATTATTGAACTAAAATGTAAAAACATAAAAGTATATACAATATATAAAAATACGTACACAAGTACACTTGCACACTACTTGTAAAGTACTTACATAATAGGATGCATATCGAGAGGGGCACATGCACAAATAATCACTGCATTCCCGTACAAGGACATGGTTGTTGCCTGCATTTAGCGTTTCAAGACTCATTTTACCGGAGAAATCGAGTTTGGTTTCGAGAATTACTTCACCATAACTGAAGGTTTCATACAAGCCTATAACAAATTAAAGCTTTTAGCTTTAACTTCCACAAGCTTGCACAACTTTAAAAAGTTGGAAAGTTGCAATTCTCTACATACCACATGCAAGCTTCTTCGTGTCAAGATGGATTTCTGATAGTGTAGAATTTAGGTTAACCAATCTATCACTTTCAGCTCTAATGTTTCCTTGCAGCACCGAATTTTCGTATGCAGTGGCAGAGAGATCGAAGCCATTTATGTTTCCTTGTATTAAGATGGGGGCTTGCGAGCTTACACTTTCCTCGAAGACCTGGAATGAAGGTCTAGGTCAACCTACTACTTATGAAAAGAAAGTAATCTAAAGTAACTTGTAATAAACCTACCAATTCTTTGGTTATTGTAGCAGTTTTATCCTGTCTGACAATGTTGTCGTTCAAGTGCAAGATGTCTACACCATTTATCACGGGAGATTGGACTTCACCCACGACATGCAGTCCTCCAGAAAAGGTCTTGTCTCCTTCAATCACCTGGTTAGCTCTTCCAGATTTAAAGACAATCTCAGAAACCTTGACATCATCAATTGTCTCTACTAGTAGATTACCTGTAAATTAAATTTAATGTATAATTGAAATAGTCCAATGTGAGTGCATGTTAATATTTGCATTCTGTAAAGTTTGCAATGCCTTACCTTCCACTTTCATTCCTCCGAAAGTTGTCGAGGAGCTTAAAGTTTCCGAAGCGTCTAGTTTAATTCTATCAGAAAGCAGCTGTTCAAGGTCTACATTATCCACTAGTCCATCAACCTGAGCAACAAAGTTATGAGTAGGTTTTGGTCATTTAACCTTGACAAACTACACTTGCCAAATTTATGCATACCTGTAGGTCACCCTTTATCTGTATTGGGGCTTTGAAGGAGAGATTGTCTGCATGTCTTTTATGGTTTGAGAGAACAACCAAGTCGTCTACAGGAACCCCATCCAAAGATCCTGTAATAGTTATATTAATGTATCCTGAAGTCTGTCGGCATGGGTTACATTAGTGGATCGACTTTAATGCTTACCAACTACAGAAAGTTTTCCAGTGCCGATTCCATTATTGAAGGTTTTATCACCAGTTATCAGATATGGTCCACCTGTTAAATGTACTGCATGCTCATTCACGTCAGTCACATTTATTGTATCTACCAAAATTCCTTGAGCACCCAATCCATACATGGTGTTGGTCTTTAGTTGGTTGATGGTTAACAATTTTGTGAAGGTTACATCACAATTAATGACCTGTAATTAATAGAAAATTAGTTTACATTATATACACAAACATTGTGCAAATAACAAAACCAGATCAACTTACACTATCTTCGTTGTCCATAACAGTTGTATCATAAAGTTTATCGACTTCCACATTATCCATTGTATCCGTTACAAGTGTACTCACTGACAAGTCAGTAAGAAATTCGACTTCACCTATTTAAGAAAATAAAAATTAAATTTCTGTAAATACCGACACTACACGCATCAAATCACTTTAAACCAAACATACCAGATATTTGTTGATCAGTAGATTTCAACACCAAGCTATCGAGGAAATGGAAGACATCAGTCTTAGAGACTGTCCCCGCTTGGAATGCATCATTTACAGTTGCATCTTTTTCCACTAATAAGTTGCCCACATTCAAAGTGAATGGCATTTCCACATCTCCATTCACATTTCTCCAAACTGTGGTCTGGTTGAGCTAAAAAGAAAATTAACTTATTAATCAGCTTCTTGCATATGCCCTCTCACTCACACACTATTTATACAATATTTATACAAACCTGCACTAAGTTGCAGCCATCAAGAATTCCAGACTCCGAGGTCAGATCGCCGACAACGAGGTTATCAGCAAAGCTCACTGTTCCAGCCACAACACTGCTCTCATCCATGAGGAGAAGGTTGGAAGCCAAGACTCCATCAATTTGATCAGCAACCACATTATCTGCAGAAATAATTTTCGGTCAAGTAAAAAAGTGAACTTTACATACTAAAATTAGTTGGGGCAAAGTATTTAATATTTCATTACTGCTGTAAATGAACATTTCAGCATATCCATTCAATCTGCATCAACAAAATTAAAAATTCTAGACTAAATGCTTTGGTAAAATTAGAATTCTAGCCTGGAACACATACTGGCTGTAATGTCGCCGTTGATAGTGTATTTGCCAGCAACGTTCTGATTTGTACCCTTTGTAAGAATTCGACTTGCCAGTTGGGCTACATCAAAGCCATTTAGAGTGGTGGGATTGAAGTTGCCAGATATGGACAAGGGTTGGCTGAAGGTCTTCCTGCCACTAATCACACCATTATAGTTCACTGGCACAACCTGAAAGCCACACCAACAGTTATACAAGCACTTTACTACATGTTACATATGCATGCATGGTGTACACCAAATGCTTGCCTTGGCCAGGTGGGTGGTCCAGTCCTTGCCATTAACCACACCTAGAGATGGGTTCTGACCAAAGTCGACTCCCTTATTCACGCTGATCGCTCCCGATATCGACTGCGCAGTAGCAGAATTCTTCTTAAGGCTGCGACTGACAAGGTCTTCCATGTCAACGTTGTCAACTGTGCCACTAACATCAAGGCTCTTTGCTGTCAGGTGATACAATTTATATCATTTAGTTTATAGGGATTTACAGCAATGCTAAGTGTCAGATTCAAGCCATTTACCAAAACCTACCAGATACACTAGATGTAAATTTTAGTGAGCCAGCAATTGATGCATCTTCATTTACTAGCACCAAGTCAGCCTTTGCATTTTCCACATTCAGCCCATTAAGGCTCTGCACCACAAGGTTCGAATTTGACAACTTCAGAGATGTTGCTGTTGTCTTATCCACAAATGTCAAGCTCCCTGAAATTTAATATACTTGGTGATCTTTAGTTTGAAATTAAAAGATCCTTAAAATTATGAAGGATTTTACTTACCTGTATGAGGCAAAGACAGGTCAAGCCTTGTTAAATCATCCTTAACATTCCATCCATTGAGGTTTCCATTCAACACCAGATCATTTAAGGTCAACTTTCCAGTGAAAGACTGAAAAATTAAAGCTCATAGAAATAGAAAGTTTCGTAATGCACTATTAATATTATTGAAGAATCCTACATACCGTCTTTGCTTCTATGTCTTGATCATCTGATAAGGTTACTAGATTCTTGTTAACCTCCGAGACATCAACACCATCTATCTTTTCTCCATCCTTTATTGCCAGATTACCATCAACCAAGATTAGTCCCTGTAGGAGTACAAGTAAAATTGACTCTAAGTTCCTTCTAATTTTAGTTAGTGAAGGTAGGCACAACCTCTAAAATTATCCAAATATGCCAAGATAAGCAAAGCTTGTGATACTATTTGGGAGCTTTAAACGAACCAAAAAAAGAAAAAGACTTAATGAGACTTATGCTCCAATACAAGTCCATAGAAAAAAAAAAAAAACTCGCCTGGAAATTATAGGTGCCATTGATGGTCTGCACACCTGTGACAGATAAGAAATCTTCCATCTGATGACCATTTACACTTCTTGCCCGTGTAGCTTCCCTGCCAATTACATAAACAATTATTGTCTAGTTTATTAAATCTTACTTGAAGATATTGCTCGAGTGTCTCATATGCTAGTTCTAAAAAAAAAAAAAAAAAAATAGAAAACATTACTCAAATCTGAGAGCATCAACATAAAGCTCATTGGTCACTATCTGGTCTCTGGTCTTTCGCCAATATCGGTCTTCAATTCCTTCCAATGCTAAACCATTGATAACGTCAACAGATACATGATTGGTTACCTGTAATTTAGAATTATATTAATTATCACTTTAATAAATGAAATGAGAAAAAATAGCTAGTCGTACCAGACTTACATGAAGGGTTGCATTAAAATTGACATCGTTCTTCAGAATGAGGTTGCCCTGGTTATCCGTTTTATCCAGGATATCGAGGTCAATATTATTGATGGTAACAGAGGGAGATAATATTACTCCCGTAGGTCCAGTCACCAGGACATCGTCCAAAAACGTTAAGCGACCTAAAAGCAAGTATTCGTTTAACAAAATCAAACAAACCCAACACCGTTTCATAAGCAAACTTAACAGCACCGTCTCAGCATCAAACTCACCCAAAACAGTCTCGTCAGCATCAATGGTCACTACATCAACATTAGTGTCTATTCCATTGATGTTGTTACTGTTGATTGCAGTGTTCACATTCACATTTGTGAAGGTATAGTTGCCTGTTATGCGATCCGTCTGCAGGTCTACAATATTGTTCACATCAATGCCATTCAATTTTGGGCTGGTCAAGGTACCAGTAACCCCCAAATTGCTCTGGTAGGTGACATCACCTGTATGAATGAAACTTGGTTACTGCACTGCTGAAGAAAAACATTACCATACAAAAATATTGCTAAATGTGCATTGAAGTCGGACTTCATCTTACCAGATAAGGAGTAGTCCCCAGACTTTTTGACAACCAGGTTATTCAGCTCCTTCATGTCGACATTGTTGATCAAGCTCACATCTACGTTGCCATCCACAGTCACATCTTGCAGATTAAAGTGACCATCCAGGATTTGTGGGTTATATGTATTCGTGTACATCAAGTGGCTTGCAAGATCTGATAAGTCGACCTTTAAGGGGGGGGGGGGGATTTAGTAAATTTTCCACCCATCCCCTAATACTAAAAAAAAAAAAAAGTAAAACTTACCTCATTGACTAGTTTTACATCCAAATCCTCCAATACAGTCAATTTTGGGAAGGTTTTCTTGTCCACAAAAGTGAAGTTATTTCCTTTTGTCACGATTGCATTTGTTTGTATTCCATTAATCAGCAAGGAAGAGCCATCACCTTGCTTTCCATGGATATTCTTTACATGGATGTCCTTGTAGTCATGGCTGCCAGTTACGACTTGTGAAGCTACAGATTTCCTCATTAGCTCTGCAATACAAGGCAGTCAGAATCTTGTCAAAGAATAATTGGTCTAGAACATACCTCACGCCGAGACCTACCATTTGTGGAAATTCCATTGATTGTTGCAGAAGAACCTTGATCCCTTGTGGAGAATCGATCAGTCTTCAAGGAATGAATGTTCATAGGAGACATAATGCTTTGATTTATTGCATCAATCAAGAAAGTCTTTGACAAATCCAGCAGTGGCATTTCATTCAGCTGAAATTAGGAAGTAAAGTCAGTTTTCAAATCAGGCATTTTACCAAATAGTGGGAGTGGCATTTGGCATTTTCATATACTCTACACTCGTGGGCATTGCCTAGGAATATAGGGATGGTATTGCAGGACAAGTTATTTAAATGGTGGTCATTATGTTTCAGGCATGTCAAAAACATTATGCATAGGACTATTCATGCCATTTTTACGTAAAAAAAATCTTGCAGTATAAGCTACATCAGTCCATTATAATTATTCTACTCAAAACCCAAATTATAGAATAGCACCATCTAGCACGAGTAGTAAAGAGTACTGGTAGAGACCGGATGGGCCACATTCAAGGCAACCTTCAGAGATTTACAGCAAGATGCTAACCTTGTGCTCAAGTACCTGCAATGAAGGTTGTGAAAGCAAAAAGGTAATAATGAAAGATTCATTGCAGAGATGTGCCCCCTGTGCCAGGAAGGCAGCCTTATGCCGTTGCAGTTTGCCATCGATCCCGAGTTCCCTTAGTCTTCACAATCCATTATATTTGCATTTGAAGCCCGAGTACAAATACATTCAACTATTCATTCATTGAAGTGGGGTTTATGAGAGGGCATTCCCTTTTATTTGCTACAATTAATCCATGCTTTAATTCTACTCCCTCACCCTACTTACCCTAGTTATTTGTGTGCTATTGGATTCAAACTTGTCTGCAGTGATATTAGAGGCACTGATGGCTCCATTGAGGACTTGGGGTGTGGAGTAGTACAGGACATCATCCAGTGTAGGATTAATTGTAAACACCGCTTTCTGTAAGTAAAAAAAAAATATATATATATACACAAACTTAATGCCGATTCAGAGCAGAGGATTAACAAATAGATCTCCACTTGCCTCAAAGGCATCAGTTTTAGCATAAAACTCTTCAAAGGTTTCCTCGTGTGGCACAGCTGTACCGTCACCCTTTATATTTATGGTCTGGAGAATATCCGTTGTGCCGTTGACAACCAAGCCCGCTGTGAAGTGTTGATTTGCAAGCCATGTCTGGAATGCAAGATAAGAGATTTGGCAAAAACTTTATTATAAAGAACTTGCCTACCACAGCATTACATCCACACTAACCTGCGACACATCATTTGTTAACACTATTTCATTTGTTATGGCGTCTTGAAGTAGTGATATAGTTGGTTTTCTAGCATCAAGGTCACTCTTCAAGTCATTTAGTAGTTCGTGGAGGATGTCACTCTTGTCCTTTGGCTCAACTGCAAGAGGTAAATTGTGCATATCCTATTAAAGATGTGCCTCGTGCAACTAGGCCATTTGTCGTTATTAGCAATGCATGGCATGCTGTAGTCTTTACACTAAAAATGGACATTTTGCAAATTTAAATTAACTTTAACCTATTATGTTTAAACATACCGAATAATA